>NC_061513.1:109786728-109804760 GCF_022539505.1 Lolium rigidum | reverse complement strand
GTCAAAGCTAAAATATACCTTTTCTTGGCCAGGAAACCTTTCAATCATCTTTGTATTTAGATTGTCCACATGTTCATTTTTGGTTGAAAGGATGGCACGTGAGCTCATGTAGGAGCCAGATGCGGCGTTCTCATGAAGCGATGGGAAGACATCTTCAATAAGCTTGTTCACAGGTTCTTCAGTAGGAGTGTAAGGAATAACAATGTCATCCGGAAGACGCACGTAATCGTCACCGATCGTTTCCTCTGTTCCATCGCCAATTCTGAGAAGGTAACTGGAGAACCACCGGTCAGTTTGCGCCCTCATATTACGCGTGAGACGTATCTTTCTAATCTTATCCCATATGTAAGATCTCCGTAGGGTAGCGTCAGTGATCTGCGCTCTTGTCCCACGCGTCACCACTGGAAGGACCTGCCTAAAATCTCCTCCAAACACCACGACTTTCCCACCAAAAGGTAAAGCACATCCCATGATGTCTTGTAGCGATCTATCAAGTGTCTCAACTGTTTGACGCTTTGTCATGGCAACTTCATCCCATATTATCAAAGATGCCCTGCGAAGCAGCTCCGCGGTACCACTCTGTTTGGTGAAATTGCACATGCTGCTATCTGTGAGTCTAATTGGAATTTTGAACCTGGAGTGTGCGGTGCGTCCACCAGGCATGATGGATGCAGCTATACCAGATGTCGCTGTTGCAACAGCTATTTGTCCCATGGAACGAACCTTGGCAAGGAGTGCCTTGTACAGATACGTCTTTCCCGTTCCACCCGGACCATCGACAAAGAATATTTGGCTCCTCTTGTCGATGACGTGAGAGAGGATTTCATCAAAACCAGCACGTTGCTCGGTGTTAAGAGATGTAAACAAATTTATGTCTTTTTTGTCCGGAATAATGGACAACTCCTCTTGAACCTCTCTCGAGTGACCACTGGAACACCCATCATCAGTTGGATCCAAATCCGGTAGGCCGTAACTTCCAATATCTTTCCCCATCGAATGCACCAGATCTCTAATGTCTCTAAGGACCATCTGCTCTACTACGGCTTGGTTGGGCTGGCTACGGCGGTAGTCCTCAGACATTGCCTCGTGGTGTTTGTCCCACAATGATCGGATGTTGGTCACCTCGCAAAACACCAAAATAGTTGCAAAAAGCCTTCTTAGAGCATATGGCATTTGGAAAGTAGCAGACTCAGTCAAGCAGTCATCAAGGGTCTTGTCAGTCTCTATCAAACCTCTTTTTTCACATGATTCTATGAAATTGGCGCATTGCTTGCCATTCACAGTCTTCAAATTTTCATATGATGTTGCACCTCTAACATGATTTAGAAGCACTCTGAGGAAGTACCTTTCACCTTCAGCAGGATGTGCGTACACAATTCTCCCAACCTGCCCCCGCCCCTTTAATTTTCTTCTCTGCCACTTTTTCTTACCCTTAATCCAACGATAGAATTCTGGAAACTCTTTATACAAGAAGTTCCTCGCATAAGGATCAACCTTGTTCATCTTAAAATATTCAATGAGCATGGAAGAAGAATCTCGATTGATGACATCCTCTAGATCATCACCCTCCTTGAATGTGATCTGTCTGCATATTCTCCAAATGAAGTTGAAGTTGGAGAACAGCGGGAGAGACACCGAACATTGGAAAAGCGCAAATCCTCGTGGATAGACTCCTATGGCCCCACGAACCTAGCATCCTCTGTATTGTTTAATCTCATTGATTACTCCGTCATCATTATCTACTGCTTGGATCGACGGAGAATGATGCACGGTCATGTCCTTTATAGATGTACTTGAATAGATATTTCACTGCCTTGATGCTAGAGCAAGCTTCAACATTGATGTGACAATTATACCGCATAAGTAAACCAGGGTTGTATGGGACAACCCACCTATTATCCAGTTCTGCTCCTCTGACCTTCACTTTTCGACCATCATCCCTCCTCCTATAGATAGGATATGAGTCCTTTCCTTGCTGCGTAGCATCACAAAACTGCCGAGGATAGCGAAATCGACATTCACCATCTATCATGCAAGGCGAATTTTTCTTGAGAGCACCACATGGTCCATGGAGCATATGTTTGACCACCAAAGCATGCAAAACAGGGTACTTATCCTTGTCAGGAATTTCTGCGAGATATCACCTTGTCGTATCCGTCTGGATTTGTTAGCTTGCTATCTGATCGCATGATCAAAAGCATGTGCTCATGTGGCAGCCCCCTCTTTTGAAACTCGGTAACATGGACATATGCAGCAACCTCACCAAAGTACTTTTTCTTGATCAAGAGATCCTTCATACTTCGTAATTTGGCCCTGTATACTCTAGCCACAAGGTCTGGACGGTCTTGTGGTGTCTGCCCGGGTTGAAGTCTGGATGTAATCTCCTCCCAGTGTGGATTACAAGTCATCGTGATGAAGTAATCCGGCTTCCCAAACCGCTGGACTATCGCCATCGCATCTAAAAATCTTCGTTGCATGTCTCGATCTCCTCCCGGAAAAGTCCGTGGTAGCACGATTCTCTTGCCAACCTGGGAACCACTTGTCTCACCAGCATGAATGACATCAACAACCCCCTTAAGAAACAAATCAAAGAAAACATCATTTTCTGGTGAATATAGTTGTCTAGGGCCAATCATGTGTAATATAACATGGAAATCATGATTAGTGGAGAACATTGTGATACCTGGTAAAGATCAGCACGAATTAGCTTCTGATTCTTAGGCTTGGAGAAGAAATCAAGTCTCATAGTCTCCATCTTGATGTACATGTCGACAGCCCATTGCTGAAACCCGCGTCCACCAAACAATATAATGTTAAAAGTTTTTTCCTGACTTGTAGCTTGAAGCAGTAGTACTCCCTTGCGCTAACAAATTTTCTGGACGATCCATTTTCATCATCATCCTGATCCTCTTCATCATCTAAAACATGTATAAAAAACTGATTAATGAGTGATCTCCAGTAACAATGATTAAAATGTGGCATACGTTTTAAAGCATTGTAATAATTACCTGCGATCTCATCAGTGTTTTGCTCTGCATCTACATTTGAACTCTGATCTGGACATTGTAAGTCTTCACGCTCGGTGTCACCCTCTTTGGTCTGTTGAGCGACGGAAGGTGGTTTCTCATATGGGATCCAACGGTTCCATCCTGTCTCCCCTCTCGGGAAGAATAATGGATACGCCAAAGGATCATAGCAACCATAGTAAGCTCTAATAAATATAGGACGGTCTCCTTTTCCATACACCACAACTTGCCTATCAAAAGTGTTCTGCGGGTCACTCCCTTCAACCCACATTGCGGCCACTTGGGAAGCTGTGGGTTTGTTGTACCTTCGTTGGTCCAGTCTTATATCCGTGTTAAGGGATATCCTATATTCTTCTAGGTTGAGAACAGATCCAATGCTCTTAAAGGTCTGCACATACGGGTTGTCTTCTAGTATGTTAAGGATCTTCCGTATGATACTGATGTCAAGATCTGGAGACCGCTTCACTCTATGTTCTAAGCTTTCATCAGTATCATAGAAGTAGAGCTGGAGATGTCTAGGTCCTTGACCACCAGGTACCAGATCGTCCATCTTATAATACAATGCCCCGTGCGCAACAAATGTGTAGACACCGGTTCTTGCGGCATTACTGGCTGTCTTATCAAGTGTGACGCCCAGGCTTGTGAAGGAGAAGTGTGTGTTGAAATATCGTATGTGTTTTCTGAAATATTTTGCATCATCATCAACCTGACTTGTAAACAACCGGCGCAACTCGTGAGGAACTTCCGGGATAGCTATCTTGACCTTCCCTTTTCTGCAACAGAAAGCGGGACCCTCATATTGGAGCTTCATTGCTCCACAATGCTCGCGATCTTTTACATCCTTCAAAACATGATGCTTGGTAGGTAGATTGTGGTACACATAGTCATAAGGATCATCATTCTGTTTTCTCGGAGGAACATCACTTGTGACTCGGTATGAATCGAACACGTCGCCTACACAAAATATGATAATTACGAATAAAATAGTAGTGGAATTAATTATATTTTTGAATTAAATAATAAAACATGGTATAGTTGGTGGGAGAAAGGTACCTAGACCATTAAAAATCCTGCATTCATCATCATCATCATTCTCATGCATTGCTTCTTCCTCTTGTTTAGTGTCCAAATTATCTATGAAAAAACATGTTTAAATCATATTTATTCTAAAAAGAAGGCTGCATGAAAATGCTCCATAATTATGCAATTTTACCTTCGAAAACAACACCTTGTTCAGTAGGCTCAAAAATTCCTGCAAGGTCAGAGTCTTCGTCACTGTTTGTTCCCCCTGAAAGATGCACAGAATAAGTAAAAAATATGGTAATTAACAGGTCAATAGTACACCATGTTTTATCGACAGAATACCTGTTGGGCGATTGTTTGAGGGTTGTGGGCGTATGATAGGTGTGCATGGGAATGAGATTGTGGCAGGTTCAATGTCTTTGTGTTTAGATGGAGTGCTGGTTGTCCGAATGGATTTTTTATACTCACGGTACTTGTGCAATCGTGAGTCCCTCTGTCCACTTGGCATTAATGAGTACCGTTCCCTGTTCCGGCTGTCGTGTCTCTTCTGAAGAATCACGCTGCCGTTTCCTTTCATTATAAGCACTCTTCGATAGGTAGCTCTCCTCGCTATGAAATCCGGAAGATGTAGACACATTGTGCAGTTCTTCGATTGATCTGAAATCTCGCATGTAAGTACCATTTCTATGTAGCCAATCATTTTCGTCATCATCAAGCATAGGTGAATTGTTGCATGGACTGTGAAGATTGTTGGTCATGGCGGAATGCGCAGATCCAATCTCCCCAGTACATACCCTCGTGACGAACAACGAACAAATAAGCCATAATAATCCCATTATTAGAAATTGTTGCTAAATCAGGTTTATGTACCTTTAGCATGTGTGTTGGTTATGTTGCTCAATGGGAGTACGCTGTAAGGCAGCCGACCCTGTGTAACTCTGCAAGGCAGCCGACCCTGTGTGAGACGACTGTAGACAGTTAACACCGGTGCGGGTTACGGCCTTCTTTTTACGGCGGGCTAAATGTTGCCTTCGTATGTACTCCGCTTTCTTATCGTCGGGTAATCGAGCATACCAGCTATGACCACTCTGTTGTGTTTGCGCTCCAGGGTTTGTTGTTACATCTGTTCCCGAGGCACACTCATCAGACCGCGAAAACATGGAGGAGATTAAGAGTGATAATTATGAGTAATTGTGCACAGTGATGCGCCAATAATGTTCTTACCAGCTATTTGGGCCAGTGAACCTGATTCCCCAAAGTTTGTTTGTGCTATCATTTTTTCCTGCATCTGACCTGCGAATGAACCTTTCAGACAAAATAACTGCAGGTGCTATCAAAATGTTTGTGGTATGAACTAAACATTAGACACTGGCGCTTAGTACCTCCCGCAGGTGTTCTGTATGTTTGCGTGACTCCTGATTGTCCAGTAACTGGTGTATCACAAATCATGTTCTCGTCATTATCAGGGCTAGTTGACTGCTTTTTAAGTTCTCGTGCTTGTCGTCTGCGCTTGGCAATTTCATCTTTATTCTTTGCATAATACTCTCTATTACGTTGCCTCTTCAGCTCTTTAGGATCTGCATATATGGTACAACTTAATCACCTCTATTTAGCAACACCGCATTGAACACATTGACAGTTAATCACCTTGGTTTTGCATGTTTGCAATGTCCTGAAATGAGGCGCCGTCGCAGGTTCAGAATACACTGTTGCAAGCAAAATAGGAGCAGTCACATGAAAGCAATCGGTAAGCTCGGAAGACATATACTATTTTGCAACTTTTGAGGCAATAGCTATTTCACAGCAATGACTTGAACCACTCCAATATATAGAGCTTGTGACAACAATGACTTCAGGAAGCACTACAAAACATTAAGAGCTTCGTGACAGCAAAGATTAAATGAATCTAGTTGTTGTATATATTGCACAATTCATAGCTGTATGGAAAAAACCAGACGTAGATGGTAAAATGTATCGGTGTATTGGAAGAAACCTAGGAATGTCCGGCGAGGAACGCGGACGGCGTGGCAGCGGACACAGGGGAGACAGGTTGATTGGAACTCTGCGGGGGAAGTTGGCTTCGGGTGGCAGGAGCAACAGGGCGTCAGGTCGTTTAGAGCATGGCGGCGTGTTCGCGTGGTCGACGACAGGGAGGCCGGCGACGTGAGGGCGTCGGCGTCGCGCAGCGGCAGCGTCGTGAGAGGGCGGCGGCGTGTCGCAGTTCCGGCGTATCGGCAGTTCCCCCGTCCGCGTGAGCACGAAGAGGACGGTTTGGAGGAGTCAATCAAAACTTGATCAGCGGGATTGTTTTTCTTTGATTAGCGGGATTGTTTTCTTTGATTAGCGGGAATGTTTATTTTAGGCAGGCTTGATTTATGGGATTGCTTTAGCGTCCGGGCTGACAATGTGTTTTAGAGAACAATCGTTGTCCGTTGGATGCGATATTGACGGTGTAAATCATTTGGATCACCCCGCTCTGGGTCTTTTAATAGTAGTAGTGATGGATACGATAACTGCTTTGGTAAATCTAATCAAGTCCGTGCAGACGGCTAAAAGATGGTCCACTATACTAGGTGTCTGCAGTCCTATCTATATGTGACGTGCATATGTATTACAGACGGTAGGAGTCTAACCTGATGTACATGCCCTTAGACAATTCGTTTCCACCACGAATGCTAGGATTCACATATCGCCGCCGCCGCTGCCCTGGCGTTACCGTCAGCCTGCACTCATCTGCCGCTTCTGCCTCTTAAGAGCATCTCCAATAGACACGCAAAAATCCGGCACGTTAAGGGGCTTTTTTGAGGACAACTAGTCATTTGTTATGGGTAGTAGTCATTAGATCCTCACGTGGCCCAAGCCCAAATAGCTCAAGAATTAGATGGCCTAGCTACTGGAATTATACTACGTGCGGCCAGGAGCGGTTAGTCCATCGATTAGACAATTCGTGTCCACCACGAATGCTAAGATTCACATATCGCCGCCACCGCTGCCCTGGCGTTGCCGTCAGTCTGCACTCATCTGCCGCTTCTGCCTCTTAAGAGCATCTCCAACAGGCACGCAAAAATCCGGCGCGTTAAATCTCCGTTTCGGCGCGCTGTAAATCGCTGGCGGGCGTGATACCGAATTTTCCCCCGCCGGATTCTTCATTTTGCAGCGCACGTTGGTGCGGGAAAAAGACACCTCCACCGGAGGCTCTATTTTGCAGCGCGCGCGGCGCAAACTGCTAAATTCGACCATTTTTTCAAAATTAATCAAACAAGCAATGAAAATTTGATCGAAAATACGAAAAGTTCAACGATACAGCGCGACATAGAGGACGAAAATACAAATCTAAACTAAGATACTCGTCCGACTCCCAGTCGAAGTCCGACGAGTGGGTGCTCGGAGTCGTCTCCGACACCAGTGTCATCGTCCACTCGAAGGAGGAGGAGGAGGAGAGGACGATGGTGGACGGTCCTGCGCCGTTCTTCTTTTCCTCCTCCTTCCTCGCCGCCTTCTCGGCCCTCGCCGCCTTCCTCGCCGCGGACTCGGTGCGGCGCTTGTCGCGGCTGGCTTTCTTCTTTGTCTTCGCCGCCGCCTTCTCCTCCTCCTTCTGCGCGTAGAAGGCCTCCGTGGCGGCGACGTCTTCCGGGAAGCGGCGAGCCCATTCGAGGCGCATCGCCTCGTCGCGCTCGGCGATGAGGAGGCGCTGCTCCAGCTCCCGCTGTCGGCGCTGCTGCTCGCGCGTGATCACCGGCGGCGGCGGTGCGAGCATCTGCGCCTGCTCCCGCGTGAACACATCATGAAAATTCATGGTGCGGCGAGAGCGGCCGAGTCGCCAGGCGACAGCGTCGTACGCCCGCGCCGCCTCGTGTGCCGTGTCAAATGTGCCGAGGCGGATCCGCTCGTCGCCGGAGCGGATTTCCGCGTCAAACCGGCCGCTCGGCCGCGCCCGAACGCCGTGGTAGCCGGAGGAGGGGCGGCGGCGCGGAGGCATCGTCGGCGCGGAGGCGAAGGCGCGGAGCGGAGCGTCGGCGGGAGAGAGAAAGCGGTGGGGAGAGAGGCGGAGCGGCGCAGAGATGAACTGGCGCGTGGAATGTTCAGGCAGTTGACGCGTTCGCGCGTGTCGCCTTTATAGCGCGCGCGGCAGCCGACGCGTCAATTCTCCCGCGCAGGATAGCGTGAAACCGCGGGCGCGGCAAAGATTTTGCCGCGCGCGCCTTTTTCCCGCGTCTGCTAGGGGTTCGCACGGGCGCCCGCGCGCGCCAAACTGACGGTTTTTGTGCCGCTCGCACGTTATGGCGGGTCTGTTGGAGATGCTCTAAGTCCGGCGCTGAGCGATGACGCGATGATCGTCTCTGCCGGCGATCTTTCAGGAAACTCGCCCCCAGATTCCTCAAGGTACACACTAACAACTAATTAGTTTGCTTCCCTGCTGCTTTGATACCGTAATGGCTAACGAATTAGTCTTGTTCAAAAAAAAACGAATTAGTTAGTGCCGTTCTATCTGCTCATATGAGAGATGGAGATCTAAATTGTATTTTGTTTGGTTAGCTATATGTGTATCCTAGGAAAAGATTAAGAGAATGATTACAACATATTATGAACTTTTTTCAATCATTTTCTTTTAAGTGTTTGTTCTTCTATGCTGAAAATTCATACAATCTTGGTGACCATAGAGACAAATTTAAAATGCAGCTATCTTTTTTTTTCTAAAATACATTTACATTGCAGCTATTAAAAGTAATTTTTAAGTAAGTAAATTTCTAAACAAATGTATAGTCATGAATCACTGTTTCAAAATATAGAGATGCATTATATTTGATTTGTGACTATTGTTGCTTTTGACTCCCCCCCCCCCTATGTCCAAATCTTGGATCCGCCCCTGCTTAGAGATCCAAGTGCAACCTTCTCCCAAACGAAATGAATGTCAATAGCTCAATGTGTTCAATGCGACGATGTTGTACTAGGTAGAAGACATGTCGATGGCGGAAATATTATGACAATACACAATGGTGGCAGTGTCAAGTGGGCAACGGAGCTCAACCAAGAGATGACGAAGCCAACATGTCTCGACAACGATTATGGCAATTGGGCGGTACTCCGGCTCTGGACTACCGCGCGAAACTCTCGGCTGACGATGCGACGACCAAGAAATCAAACTATCACTAAAAAACGCACAGAAGCGAACCCTAACGTTGAACAACGAATATCCGGGCATCCAGCCCAGTCGGCATCCGAATAGGCAATACATTTATGTGAAGAAGAGGAATAAAGTGTGAATCCATGATCAAGGGTTCCTTTGAGATCATGAAGTATACATTTGATAAGAAGATTCATGAGGATTATGCATGTGAAGACAGAGTTGATGAAAAACATATGCAATTTCAGATTGAGCGAGAATAATATAATGTAGAGCACCCGCAAAGCTACGATAGCTAAATAGGCTGTAAACATAAAGTTTTGTTTTAATATCAATATGAGTAGGAGGAGGATTACAATCACGTATTCCGGTACGACAGAGAACATCAAGAATATGTTGTCGTTAAGATAGGTGAATAATACTACATTTGTTCTAAAATAAGTGTCAGCAATTTATTTAGATATGAACACATATCTAGATGCATTTAAATCTATACATACGTACATCTGTATCTTGATAAAGCTGCGGCACTTATTTTAAAACGGAGCGAGTAGAAGAGGTGCATGTTACACTGATCCCAAGAAACTGATGACGAGGATGAAGATGGTTTGGAGAGCGATGGTGGAAGAAGCTACGAGAATTATATCATCGATATAAAGAAGGAGATAAGTCGTGTTGTTGCCATGATGAAAAACAGAAAGAGAAGTGTCGTATTTAGACAAGTGTTATAGAGATTCCAAAGAAACACGGGAAAGGTGGAGGGTGCTGCCGATGCGATGGCAGCCAAGGCGCCTCCCCGGTCGAGATCGCAGGTGCGTAGGAGCAGAGAAAGTGGAAGACATTGAAGCATGCCGGCGGAGGGATGGTAGGGCGGAGGTGGAGCCACCATCACACGCAGGAGAGGGGCAAAGTCCGTTATGCTGGCGGAGGAGCAGCAACCACCAACGCGGGAAGGAGCGACAACTATAAGCCCGCCAGCCGTGATAAAGAGGCAGGGGAGGAACGTGCAGGCAACATGACAGCGGACGCAATGATGAGAGCAAGCAGGAGCGATACAGGGAACAAATAGCATTTTCAGAAATGAATTTTTAGATGAAAATGTTAAAGTGGATGATCCATATTTTTTTGTAGTATTGCGGTGACCTGAAAGGGTATATATATAAAGGTACATTATTTGGAGGCTAAGATGTCTGAAGACTTGGAATACACGAAGATCCTAGTCTATCTCTAATTATACATGTACTCTCCCCCCTCAGTTGTAGCGAGAGTGAAGCGATATATTGTGACTGGATTTTTAAGTCTCTCGTTTTCGTTGCATTCTCCGCCTTATCATTATCAACGCCCCCTTCTGGTGCATTCTCTTCCCTCCCATGGTCACAATAGGAATGTCATAGATGCAAGTGATGACGCGGACTCTGTTGACTTGAGTTGTTGCCGATGTGTAGCTCTAGACCTTGCCGCTGATGTCGATGTTGAGCAAGCCGAACATGATGTAGTCGTGGTCGATGATGTAATCGTCGTAGATGGTGTAGCCGCATTCGCCGGAGGCGCAAAAATTACGCTGGTTTCTTCTTCCTTTTTTAGAAGGGGATGTTGTCATGGTACCTTCAAAGTATCTTGCAGATGTCAGAGGACGCAGTCATAAGTGATATCACCAGTTTTCCAGGACTGGAGGAAGCTCACCGGGTACATAACGGTTTTTCCAGAATTTTATGCGTGGTTGTAGGGACATCACAGTTGTGATGCCGGTTTGTCAAAGCCGTCTTAGCCATCAGACATGGTCTAGGCCATCGCCGATATTGTGGACGTGGTCATGCCATCGTTCTGCCTTGCAGTTGTGTCACAAGGTGCCGTAGTTGTATCTTGTATGTCCATCATATGGATAATGTGGAACGGTGCTCGTGTGGCCATCTTGCCAAGGTGAAGGAGGTGGAAGATTTTTAAGATAACTTGAGCATGAAGTTTTTTATGTGTGTCAACTATAAAGTTTATCCACCCCATCGCGCAAATTCGTCGTCCACGGGCGCTCTAATATGTTGTGAAAGAATGATGAATATTCAAAATTTTATGTAGCTCCTTAGAAATAATAATTTAGTTGCACAAATATGACAAGTACGAAATTACAACATAGTTGAGAAAATATGACAAGTACAAACATATTTCCATACTTATTAAACATTATAACATGGTTCCACAAATATTACATGTACAAATAGAGTTCCAAACTTATTACAAATTATAATATTTGTTCCACAAATTGTAACGCCTAGTTTCTTCCTCTCCCTCTACATCCCCTGGTGCCTCGTCGACCCCTAGTAGCTCCGCCAGTCCCAAAGGTGGGACAATTTGTGTCCCCATGACCAAATTGACTGCATAGAAAACATTACCTAGTTGGTCCTCCGGCTTCAGATTCATCCATATCATTCTGGATGTGCTGTGATTGACGTCTACCTCTGCTTGTCCGCAGTAGCCTTGGGACGAGAATATATCACCTTTCACTAGGGTTTACGATGTTGAAATTTCCCATTGCTCAAAATTCTAGCAACTCACCGATCCATGTACTAAGAACGACCTCTTTTAGGTAATAGGGAGACACGAACGAGATTGCGTCCATCCCTAGCTTCCGCAAGCAGCAAGCACATGCGAGCAAGGCAGGTGAACCAACTTTGGTTTGTTGCATGTGCACTCGAACATTGACCATTTTTCATTACCAATTTTCATAGCGTGCGTCCTAAGTTTATTTCCACAACCGAACTTGTCAGTAGGTAAGCCCAGTCCGAACCGTCTTTCTTGATTTCCGATGGTGACGACTGTGAGATGCCTACCTTTCTCCATCTTGTCATCCACGCACTTCATAAACTTTGAGCAACGTGTGGTTGGGTTGTTCAATATATGCATCTTAGTCATTTGACGTCTATCTTTGAAATAATTCACCATGCTAAAAAAAATACCCTCCACAATGGTTTTAATTGGCAAAGCCATGTTTCCTCTTAGCACAAAGTTATATGATTCAACAAAATTGGATATCTTGACGCCTTATCTAGCTCCATGTGTGGCATGCATAAAAGACCACCTCTCCACACACTCGTTCTATATCCACTGCTCAAATTCATAATCTGCCTTCCCATCCTTCTTCTTGTACCGTGCGGGTCAAATCCGGGCAAGCCGCAAGGACCTTGAGGTTCCTCGTCGACGGGTGCTACTCATGTTGATGATTGTGCAGCTACTGCATGATATGTGCGGCTACTATTGTGTCTCGCGCAGCTTTCCTCTGCACAAATTGTTGCTTAGTGAACTCTTGAATGCGGCCCCACAAAAAACCTATATTTCCACTCCTCGTTCTGGAGGCATTGTTTTTAAACAGATACATAATGTTGTTACTCCTGAATTGTGAGAAAAAATTGGTCCCTAGGTAGCGCATGAACCAATAACTCTGAATGTTCAACCATGGCGTTTGTTCACCAGGCTCCTACTTTAGTGTCTTAATAGCATTGAGTATACATGCATGCATGTCATGAAGGATGCACACATTTGGATTATCCTTCACAATTGCTATTTTCAGCTGCCCAAAAAAACCATAACCAACTTTTAGTATTCTGGCTCTCCATAAAGGCTAATGTGAGTGGCACAATTTGATGTTGCCATCCACTCCAGTGGCTCTCAAGATCCGACCCTTGGACTTGGTAGTTAGAAATGTGTCGTCTACTGATACGTCCAATTTGCATCACTATTTTATATCATAATTTGCTGTTATTCATTGATATATTTCATATTTGGAGATGATATTTATGTTATTTCATCTATTTTGCATGTTTCATGATTATTGGAGGATCGCGCACCGGAGCCAGGATTCTGCTGGAAAAGCACCGTTAGAATGCAATATTTCGGAAGATCAACAGTTGACGGAAATTATATGAAAAATCCTATTTTTCCAGATGACGAAGGGAGCCAGAAGGGGGAGAAGAGGGGACCCGAGGTGGGCCCACCCCATAGGCCGGCGCGGCCCAAGGCCTGGCCGCGCCGCCCTGTGAGGAGGGGGCCCACAGCCCCTCTCGCCTCCTTTTCTTCGCGTATGCCTTCGTCCCGAAAACCTAAGCTCGAGGGGTACGTCGCGGAGAGCCACAGCCGCCTCTGCGGGGTGGAGAACACCAGAGAGAAAAGAGCTCTCCGGCAGGCTGAGATCTGCCGGGGAAATTCCCTCCCGGAGGAGGAAATCGACGCCATCGTCACCGTCATCGAGCTGGACATCATCTCCATCACCATCACCATCATCTTCATCATCATCACCGCCGTCTCCACCGCTGCACCTCGTCACCGCTGTAACAATTTGGGTTTGATCTTGATTGTTTGATAGGGAAAACTCTCCCGGTGTTGATTTCTACTTGTTATTGATGCTATTGAGTGAAACCGTTGAACTAAGATTTATGTTCAGATTGTTATTCATCATCATATCACCTCTGATCATGTTCCATATGATGTCTCGTGAGTAGTTCGTTTAGTTCTTGAGGACATGGGTGAAGTCTAAATGTTAGTAGTGAAGTATGGTTGAGTAATATTCAATGTTATGATATTTAAGTTGTGGTGTTATTCTTCTAGTGGTGTCGTGTGAACGTCGACTACACGACACTTCACCTTTATGGGCCTAGGGGAATGCATCTTGTACTCGTTTGCCAATTGCGGGGTTGCCGGAGTGACGAAACCCGAGCCCCGTTGGTATATCGATGCGGGGAGGGATAAGCGAGGATCTCGGAGTTTAAGGCTATGGTTAGATTTATCTTAATTACTTTCTTGTAGTTGCGGATGCTTGCAAGAGGTATAATCACAAGTATGTATTAGTCCTAGGAAGGGCGGTACATTAGCATAGGTTCACCCACACAAGACTTATCAAAACAATGAAGATTAATTAGCCGTATGTAGCGAAAGCACTAGACTAAAATCCCGTGTGTCCTCGAGAACGTTTGGTCATTATAAGTAAACAAACCGGCTTATCCTTTGTGCTAAAAAGGATTGGGCCACTCGCTGCAATTATTACTCTCGCACTTTACTTACTCGTACTTTATTCATCTGTTACATCAAAACCCCCTGAATACTTGTACGTGAGCATTTACGGTGAATCCTTCATCGAAACTGCTTGTCAACACCTTCTGCTCCTCGTTGGGATCGACATTCTTACTTATCGAAGATACTACGATACACCCCCTATACTTGTGGGTCATCAAGACTATTTTCCGGCGCCGTTGCCGGGAGTGAAGCGCTATTGGTAAGTGGAATTGGTAAGGGAAATTTCTACTCTGTTTGTGCTGATTTTATTTCCGCTCTGTTGCTATAATTCATTATGGAGAGATCTTCTCTTGAGTGTTTATTTGGGAAATCTACTACTACTGCAAAGGTAGTGGATGAGGCGCAGTGTAAGGAAGAAATACCATACAAAATACCTATAAAAATTATTGAACGCGTAGTGGGTAACCGTTATACAGGGGATGGAACTGTCCACCCTGGAGATCATTTACTGTTCTTACATGAATTATGCGGTTTATTCAAGTGTGCAGGTATTGCTATGGATGAAGTGAGGAAGAAACTATTCTCTGTATCGCTGTCTGGTAAAGCGGCGCATTGGTATAAATTACTGGATAATGGGGATTCTCTTGAATGGAATGATATTGTGCCCCGGTTTTATTCTAAGTTCTATCCTCCAAGTGAGATTCACAAAGATCGGAATCGCATATATAATTTTGGCCTCATGAAGGAGAGAGTATTGCCCAAGCGTGGGGAGATTGAAGTCTTTAATGCTCAAATGCCCCATTCATGAGCTTCCTGGTAATATTATTATTGATAATTTCTATGCAAGACTTTCTTTTCAAGACAAGACCTTGCTGGATACTTCTTGTTCTGGATCATTTACACGCAACAAGGAAGAGTTTAAAAGGGACCTTCTTAATCGGATCCAAGAAAATACTGAAGGATGGGAGAACGACATGGATAGAGAATCAGGTATAAATTATGATTATAAATGCATTGAAGCTTTTATGGATACTGATAAATTTCGTAATATGAGTGCTACTTATGGTCTTGATTCTCAAGTTGCTGCAAATCTTTATAAAGCTTTTGCTTCTCATTATGAATTTCCTAAGAAGAACTTTGATAAGTATCATGAACCGTATAAAGATAAAATTGATTCATCTATAAATAAATGTGTCGTAGTTGAAACTGTTGATCATGTTATTCCTGAAGCTTATATTAAAAAAATCCTTTCCCTACTAAAATGAAGGAGTACTCTGTTATAAATAGTGCGGTTCATAAAAGTGAAAAGAAACCTATAGAACCTGAAGAACAAATAAAAGTTGAACCTGCTGTTGCAATTGTTAAAGATCTTGTGACTGAAAATGTAGAAGATGGTCATATTATTTTCTGTGAAGATGCCTCTAATATTGTTTCACATCCTAATAAGTCTAGGAAAGCTAGTGTTCCTATGCTATCTGTTAGAATTGGTGATCATTGTAATTATGGTTTATGTGATATTGGTGCAAGTATTAGTGCTATTCCTTATGAGCTTTACACGGAGATTATGCACGAAATTGGTTCTTGTGAACTTGAAGATATTGATGTGGTTATTCGGCTGGCTAATAGAGAAACTATCTCTCCAATTGGCAGTATTCGAGATGTAGAAGTTCTATGTGGTAAGATTAAATATCCTGCTGACTTTTTGGTACTTGGTTCTGCTGCTAGTAAATATTGTCCTATCATTTTTGGTAGACCTTTTCTAAATACTTGTGGAGCTATTATAGATTGCAAGAAAAAGAAAATTTTGAATAAATTTGCTGGTGAATCTTATGAGTTTAACTTCTCTAAATTTACCAAAACTCCTTATAAAATTGATTCGCCTAATAGTCACTACAAGAAAAGTTGCCATGGCCGACGAAGTTGAAGTCGCGCCGTGGTTGCTGGTGTACCATGGCCGACGATTTTGGTCCCTCCGTGGTGCAAGTCAAAACTTTTTTTTTCTCGTTTTTGAGGCCACCTAGCCCGACGAAAGCGGCCAAAACGTCGCGTATGGTGGCCCGGGACGTGGTGCATCTCGAAATCTCGGGTTCGCCGGCCGAGTCAACGCAAATCCGCACCGCCGAGGGATGTAGGGCCCGGATGGCAGCCTCTCGGCATTGTTTTTTTCTCGATCGCGCCATCTCGTTCAACGTTCTCCGATCGAGCCGTTTACGATGCGGGATCATGGGTCCCGCATGTCATCCTCTATGAACCAAAATTCTTTCTATTCTTGGATTTTTTTGACCCCACGATTTCCGGCTACTTCCTTTTTCTTTTGATCCCTTGCCGCCTTGGAAACGTTGAGACCGCTGCTGCTAAATGGGACCCGCATGTCATCCTCTATGTGCAATCAACTTTCTTTTCTTGGAGTTTTTTTGGCACCTCAAATTTGGTCACTTGCCTTTTTCTTTCGATCCCCTGCCGCCTCTCAAACGGTGATACCGCTGCTGCTAAATGGGACCCGCATGTCATCCTCTATGTACTATAAAACTTTCTTTTCTTGGAGTTTTTTTGGCACCTCAAATTTGGTCACTTGCCTTTTTCTTTCGATCCTCTGCCGCCTCTCAAACGGTGATACCGCTGCTGCTAATCGGGACCCGCATGTCATCCTCTATGTACTATAAAACTTTCTTTTCTTGAATTATTTTTGGCACCTCATATTTGGTCACTTACCTTTTTCTTTCGATCCTCCGCCGCCTCTCAAACGGTGATACCGCTGTCGCTAAATGGGACCCGCATGTCATCCTCTATGTACTATAAAACTTTCTTTTCTTGGAGTTTTTTTGGCACCTCAAATTTGGTCACTTGCCTTTTTCTTTCGATCCCTGCCGCCTCTCAAACGGTGATACCGCTCGCTGCTAACCGGGACCCGCATGTCATCCTCTATGTACTATAAAACTTTCTTTTCTTGAATTATTTTTGGCACCTCATATTTGGTCACTTACCTTTTTCTTTCGATCTCATGCCACGTTTGAAACGTTGAGGAACCTGCGAGGCTCATGGGACCCGCATGTCATCCTCTATGTACTATAAAAGTTTATTTTCTTGGTTTTTTTCACCCTCTGATTTTTGGCAATTTCTTTTTCTTTTGATCCCCTGCCAGCCTCTCAAACGGTGATACCGCTTGCTGCTAAATGGGACCCGCATGTCATCCTCTATGTACTATAAAACTTTCTTTTCTTGAATTATTTTTGGCTCCTCATATTTTTTCACTTGCCTTTTTCTTTCGATCCCTGCCGCCTCTCAAACGGTGATACCGCTCGTTGCTAAATGGGACCCGCATGTCATCCTCTATGTACTATAAAACTTTCTTTTTTGAATTATTTTTGGCTCCTCGATATTTTTTCACTTGCCTTTTTCTTTCGATCTCATGCCACGTTTGAAACGTTGAGGAACCTGCAGGCTCATGGGACCCGCATGTCATCCTCTATGTACTATAAAAGTTCATTTTCTTGGTTTTTTTTCACCCTCTGATTTTTGGCAATTTCTTTTTCTTTTGATCTCTGCCGCCTCTCAAACGGTGATACCTCGAAGGAGATATGCCCTAGAGGCAATAATAAAGTGGTTATTATTTATATCTTTATGTTTATGATAAATGTTTATATATCATGCTATAATTGTATTAACCGAAACATTAGTACATGTGTGATATGTAGACAAACAAAGAGTCCCTAGTATGCCTCTTAACTAGCTTGTTGATTAATGGATGATTAGTTTCATAATCATGAACATTGGATGTTATTAATAACAAGGTTATATCATTGTATGAATAATGTAATGGACACACCCAATTAAGCGTAGCATAAGATCTCGTCATT
>NC_061513.1:109758778-109786628 GCF_022539505.1 Lolium rigidum | reverse complement strand
CGAAGTGCCGTTGGAAAATAAGATCTCAGCTGTCTATACATATCTATCAAATGGTCTACATCCATCCGTTCTCCCCACCCAAAATTTAGGCAACCGCTCTGGAGCAAATAAGAGAAACTTAATATGGGATCTGGATCACGATCGCCCCATCGTTTTCAGGCTCCCTTTGCCATGTCGCCTCCTCTGCACTCGACACCGTCGCTCCATGCGCCGCCGCTGACCTGCAACGCTATCTCTTCCGTGCGATGCAGCAATCCATGCCACGGCGCCTGACCGCCGCCTGCCGATGCCGCCTCCCCACCTGGCCCACGATGCAGCCTACACTCGCTCTCTGCCCGCAACGTCGGAAGGGCGAAGCCTATGCCCAATTTCAGGTTCCCCTCATCTTCACGATCCAATTTGAGTGATGCAAATTTTGGCCAATCTGACAGGAATTGACGTTTGGATCACAGTTGGTGGGCTATTTTGGAAAGCTGGGAATTGTGCAAATTTGGTTCCTGTGTCTATTGATTTCATTATTTAGGATACTTAAATACTCCAGTACCGTTTCAGGCTATTTCCTTTTAGTCTAGGGCTCAAAATTTGAGAAAAGGAGATCGTGTCATCCTTGCAATCGAAGTTCTGCATTTTGTTCCTTGCAATCGAAGGATTTCTAACCTGATGTGAAACTCAAATGATTGTATGAAAATATCAGTTCTTATTATTCTGCAAGTACAATATTTGCATTAAGTAATTCAATTAATCTTAGTGCAGATTGAACAGATTAGCAGTATCTGTAGTGATTGACCATGCAAAATTGTAAGATAGAGGTATTTGTCATATAAGATATTTCTGTTTGGAAGTTACAGATCTGGTTCATCTACTTTTTTAGAGGCTAAGTAATATACCAAGTGACCAAAATATATGTCGGTTCAGAAAGCAATTCAGACGTGAGATGCAACATCACCCCCAGCCACCCATTCATGCGCTTTGCCTATATTATATTGATTTTTTTGTAAAGTGGTGTAGCTGAAGTTGCATAATGCTCACACTATGTTAAATTGCAGGCATGTGAATGGTAAACTTTTGCTTATTTGGCAAAGGCCACATGACTTCTTTCTTGGGTTCTTATTATGTATCATCATGCAAAAGGCAGGTTATCTTTGATAATCCATGATGTGCTACACTACAGTTTGCTGCTTCGACTTACGATAACTGAACTGAAATCTTCATGTTTGTTTACAGTAAAAGTTTGGGTACTGAAATCTTCATGTCTGTTTACAGTAAAAGTTTGGCTACTCAAATCTTCATGTCTGCTTACAAATATCACATTTGAGATTAGGGCATTTGCTGATAATCCATGATTTGCTACACTGCACGTTGCTGCTTCGATGTACGATTTATAGTTTGGCTCAGCACGGCTTGATTCCACCCCTATTTTACTATTTTTTGTGGCCTTATATTTTCTGACAAGTCAGATCAATGCCATTGGTTTACCTCTGATATATATTAGAATCAAGGTTCAGCATACATCTTCTGGAAATATTATTGGTGCTGAATCATAATATCTCTAATGGTGAATTGGGAAAATCATAATATGAAGGAACTGAAGTGCCTTGTATCAGGGTAGCACCCACTAAAGGGATTCATTTTTTCATGGTACATACCTGCAAGATTCTTGAAATAAATGAGATCTTTATCCTGCGTATTTGATTTTGTTTAGTTCTTCAGTCCATTTTTGTACTATTTGTAACTCTGGGAGAGCACATATTCTACCAGTTTGCACATTTTAGTGGTATTTTAGTTTTACCTGAGATAAGTAGGAACCAGCAACCAAAGTAAAGACACATGGAATGGGAAGAAATATGGTAGTGTAGACTTGATTTCAGGTGTAAGTGACCAACCTCTTTGATCCAGTTGTAAAAAAATCGTAACTGTTTTTTGTTAATATGTTGTTGTTTTGCTAAGATAAGAAATTCACTGCTACATTTTTGGGAGATGCTTCTAGACCGAAGTGGAAATAGGATAGATATTAAAGCTATTTTAGTTGTTTGAGAACTTGAGGTGGGATGCAGGCGCGATACTAATGAACACGATACATGCACCTTGTATGTGGCAGGTGATATTTATTAAAAAAATGTGGCAGGTGATATATGCACGCAGCAAACCTGAAAGTAGCAATTTCATCATGGTTACTTAGGTAATTTTATTGACGTGATTTCTTCTAGGAGTGCATAGAAAGCAGCTTGATTCACAACCACGTCCTACCTGCTTGCAACCATGTTTGATCTCATGTCTCATGATCTGGTGTTCACTTAATAATTTAATGTTCAGTGCAATACTGCAATATCACATCATGTTAGATTCAGACAAAGAATGGTTTCCTTGTTTTTATTTCCTAGAAGAATCAGGTTTCCAAATGTAGCCAGCATATGAAGATGATTCATCGCCAATTCCCAATTTCGTTTGATAGTATGATCTATTAATTCTTCAAGACGTGATCTTTTTATCTCAACATGTGGATCTTGACACTTGTGTGCCAATTACAACTAGGAGATTTTATTTGAAGATTTACTTATATGTTGAGTAACCATGTATATACAATTGTTCTCCAAAGGGGTACTCAGTCATTACCACTAATTATGTGGAGATCCATGAACTATTTACCTGTTTCTTCTATTCAGAATTGTTACATTTTCTTCCCCGAATGATGTCATGTTAGTTGGATATATAATATGTGTATAACTTACGAAGTGAAAATTCTGCAGATGTCAATATCCAGGATGAGTTGGATCAGTTCGTCCTCCCTGCTGAAATTAGCTGGACGCTCACCTCAAAAAAGACCTACAAGGCTTATTCAGCATAGGACCTCCAAATCTAGCCCTAGATTCAGCAAGTGATGTTGGAGAATGTATGGAAAGGAGATTGGTGGATGACGCTATTTGATATTCGCCCCAATGATCTGAAGAAGAGCTAAATTAAATCTGCACCACATCTTGGCATCCATGGAAAGAAAGAAATGGAAACGTATTTGAGGGTAAATAATTTTGGTGGCTTCCTTTGTTGGATTCGTAACTAAGAACATTAGCCTCTTGGATGAGGCGCATATAAAATAGACTTCCGCTTATGTACAACGAACTCTATGCTTTCACTTCCAATTTTTGAGTTTGACTGTTTTCCTTGTTTTCCTGGCACTGTTGTGATCTCTTTTCTTTACATGAAATGAGATTCTTAATCGTATAAAAAAGTGGGCCTTCATGTGAGAATAAGCAGTGTTACAAATTTATAATTGCTTAGTTGTTTGCTTTTCAGTTTTGCTTCAAGGTGAGGTTGAATTGTAATATTTTGTAACTAAATATACTACTCCATCCTAAAAAACAGTTGCTCAAATTTCTCTAGATATGAATGTATCTATAACTAAACAACGTCTACGTACCTCCGTATATAGACAAAGTTGAGCAGTTTTTTAGAAATAATTTTGTACTTATAAGAAATTTAATCGTGCGTTGCACGTGCACACTTTACTAGTATCAGTACCAATTGTTCAACATACCGGAATGTTTTCTCTTCATGCTGCACACCATATGAAACTTATGCAATCTGAAAAAGGAAAACGAAAATAACATTTAGTACAAGATATATCTGATTTTTCTGAATTTCAATAGCTACATCACATCAAGTATCATCGATTGGAATGGTTCCAACAAGCTGGAGCAGGTAGCCGCCCAGGAGACAAAAATTGCGGAAGGGAGGAGCACCGGCGGTCGGTGGAGCCTCAATTCGCGAGGCGGCGATGAAGATGAACCAGCGTAGCCGCGGATGCCCTGGTCGTGGAACAGGGAGACAGAGAAGAGGAGACTCGAGGAGGTTCAGACGAGTGCCGCATGTCACCCTGCCGCGTTGACACCTGAAGTCCGCCGTGGTGTTGTCGCCATCGCCTTAACCCTTGAATTGAAGTGGGCTCGGCCCTAAGCAGAGGACGACAGGGATGATTCCTACATGCCGACCAGGTTGGCAGCTAGCAAGCACCACACACCCCTGATCGGATCATGGGCCTAGCCCATTTACATTTTATTTTTTATTTTTGTTTTTTATTTTGTTTTTCTTTTTTTCTTCTTTTTTTTGTTTCTTTTTCATTTTCCTTTTATTTTTCTAGATTTGAAACTGTTCAAATTTGATAATTGTTCAAATTTAAAATACGCTCACACTAAAAATTTGTTTAAATTTTTATAGTGTTTAAATTTTATAAAAATAAAATTTTGAAAAAATGTTTAATTTTTAAAAAGTTCAATTTCAATTCATGTTCAAATTTTAAAAAATATTCAATTTCGAAGAAAAAACAAAAATATATTAAAAAAATTAAAAAAATGCAGATTTAGAAAATGTTTGGACTTAAATAACATGAATTTTGAAAAAGAAAAGGAAACATAAAAGAAGCAAAAAAACAAGAAACACGAAAATTAGAAGGAAAAAAGAGCACTCAGTCGGCCCAACAAAGTTGCATGGGTGCGCGGTGGGTGCTATACACCGACCTAGCATCTCCCCAGTGCATGTGGTGGTGGTGTGTTAGGATGGGGCAATTAAATGTTTCGTCATGCTTGGCCCCCTTCCGGCGATGTACGTGACATTCTTCACTATTATGATCCCTTCATGGCCTCGTCGCCACTCGCGTCTCTACCTGTGACTCGTACGATTATGTGCACAAATCACTTTTTATGTCCGCTTAGATTTTTGTATAAACATATATAATTTGATTACTTATCTAGAATATTTGGTTGTATTTTATACATTATGGTATGAAGGCATTCTTTTCTGCTTGGTATAGTTCATCGTTTGATTTGGTGACTAGTCTAAAGTTCCACAAGGTACATAATTTCACATTTAAGATCTTACATAGAATTATACTCAAAGTCGTGTTACTCGTTTTTGACCCATATAATTTTATGCCACTTTCTAATTGTCTATGTGTATATACCGTACTATTATCGATTGTTTTGTATGATGTTTGAAGCAAGTTATTAGAGAATAGAGCAAAATGCACAAAGGTACAAAAGAAATTGATGTTATGGGGAACGATGCCTCAACATCATGTTCTTGGTGTTGTCCGTGAACTTCCGACTTGGAAGAGCTGACTTGGGTAAACCGTAGAGAGGTGGAGATAAACAAGTGAATGATTTGCCACACTTTCTTATTTCTTTGTTGCCCTGTATATAGGGGTTGAGTGGCCACAAGACAAGTGAATGATTCGCCACACTCTCTTATTTCTCTGGCACCCTATATATAGGGGTCTAAAGTTTCACAAGGTACATCATTTCATAGTTAAGATCTTATACAGACTTCCATCACAGCATGTATTGAAAGTCATCATAGAATTTGGTCAAGACTCGACTTGGGCCGGGCCCCGAGTCGGCACTTACACTCCGAGAAACACAAGCATATTGTACAAAAATGATATGTTTATACATAAAAGTTGAAAACTCCTCTCGGCAATATTGTTTTCCATGCCAAGATTGAAAGGACGAGATGTCGCCTAGAGAGAGATGAATATGCGTTTTGAAAACTATTACGGATATGGATTGTAAGAATGCAAAATTAAACTAATATTTATTTTATAAGCATAAAACTTAAATAAGTTAGGCTCAACTAAGTGCAACAACAACAACTCAAGATAAGAAAGGCACAATATATATGTAACACAAGTGATATCAAGATATAAATACTTCAAGCACGATAGCTATCATGGGGAAAGTGAATTCGGATATAGAGATAACCGAGTCACGCGGAGACGAAGATGTAACCCCGTGTTCCCCCACACGAAGTGAGGTACGTCACGTTGGAGAGATGCAGACTACCACGAAGGTCCCCCGAACATCACGAAGACTCACCTTCTTCTCCAAGTCAATCCCCACGAAGGACAAAGGTCTTTTCTTACGGCTAGGTTTTCCTCCACTCTGGAGGTGGCAAGCTCCAGAACCAATTCACAACCTTCACGAAGGAGTGATACGTCTCAAACGTACCTATAATTTTTTATGCTCCATGCTTGTTTTACACCAATTATAATATGTTTTATTTACACTTCGTTGCACTTTTATACATTTTCCGGTACTAACCTATTGACAATATATTTCCTGTTTTCTGTTGTTTTGTATTTCAGAAAAGTTGTACAGCAAATATTCTCGGAATTGGACGAAACAAAAGCCGAAGATCTTATTTTTACGTAACAAAGACGAAGTCCGGAGGAGAGATGAAGGGGGGCCACAGGGTGGCCAGACCATGCCTAGGCGCAGCCTAGCCCTAGCCCGCGCCTAGGGGAGGTCTGGGGCCACCAGGCCTCCACCGACCTCGCCCTTCCGCCTATAAATACCTCCCGACGCGAGAACCTTAAATCAACAAGTCTTCGTCCATGAAAAGTTCCGTCGCGGCCGCCATCGTCCAGAGAAGTTTCGGGGACAGAAGTATCTGTTCCGGCACGCTGTCGGGACGAGAATTGCCCCCGGAGCCATCTCCAGCGACTCCACCACCATCTCCATCGTCGTTGCTGACTCCCATGATGAGGAGTGAGTAGTTCTCCCCCGAGGCTGAGGGCTCTACCGATAGCTATGTGGTTTATCTCTCTCTCCCATGGTGTGATCTTTATGTGACCGTGAGCTTTGTAATCTAGATGTCGTTATGCTATTCAAGTGGATTTTACATATGTGATCTCCGGAGACTCCTTATCCCACGTGTGTAAAGGTGACGGTGTGTGCACCGTGTGAGTCTCTTAGGCTATATTTCACAGAATACTTGTTCACTGAATTATGATTTGGGTTGGATGTCTCTATGAAATTGTGGTGTGTTAGTACCTCCTATGAATGTTCAAAATGATAGTGTGGGGTGTTCATTAGTACTTGAGAATACATCTTTAAGGTTTTCTTTTGCTGCCCTACGCGGTGAATTAGTTTTCATTATCCAACCAGAGAGTAGTTTAGACTAGCATAGTGAAGTGCTTATATTTATATTCTTTTATGATATCATTAGTGAGAGTGACCACTAGTGAAAGTATGATCTCTAGGCCTTGTTTCCAAACACCGAATCGCCGTTTATTTACTGTTTTACTACACATTTACTTGCTGCCATATTTATTTCAAATTATTATTACCACTCATATTCATCCATATCACTTGCATTTTACTATCTAAATTCGCCGAACTAGTGCACCTATACATCTGACAAGTGTATTGGGTGTGTTAGGAACACAAGAGACTTCTTGTATCTTAATTGAAGGGTTGCTTGAGAGGGATATCTTTGACCTCTACCTTTCTGAGTTCGATAAACCTTGCGTGATTCACTTAAGGGAAACTTGCTGCTATTCTACAAATCTTTGCACTTGGAGACCCAACACTGTCTACAAGAATAGAAGCGTGCGTAGACATCAAGCTCTTTTTCGGGGAGGTAAGGTAAAAGGTACTCACATCCTCTGGCTACTAAGTTTCTAGTTGCTGGTGAGTGCTTAAAGTTATTTCCTTTAGATTCTGCAATTATATCTTTTTGTTTCTTATTTTTATTTTCACTAGTTATGCTTAATGGAAAACAACAACAAAAATTAGAGAGCTTTATTAGTATTTATCTTGAGTTAGGACATGAGGTGTTTGAAGAGAAAATTAAAAAACCTATAGAACTTTACTTGCATGCTAGTAGCAATGTTATTAATATGAATTCTTTGAACACCATTATTGCTAATTCTATAAAAAAAAGTCTAATCATGGGGAAGCTGGTTTTGATGAGCATGATATTTTTAGTCCCCCAAGCACGGAGGAGGAAAGTTACTTTGATGATACTATGCCTCCAATATATAATGATTACAATGATTATTATGTTATTTTCAGTCCACCTACTATTGAGGAGAAAAGTAATTATGATTACAATATGCCTCCTATATTTGATGATTATGGTGATGAGAATAATAATGATACCTATTTGGTTGAATTTGCTCCCACTACAATTAATAAGAATGACTATGCTTATGTGGGGAGTAATAATTTTATGCATGTGGCTCGTGATAAGAATACTTTATGTGACAGTTATATTGTTGAGTTTATTCATGATGCTACTTAAAGTTATTATGAGAGAGGAAAATATAGTTGTCGAAGTTTTCATGTTACTAAAACACCTCTCTATATGATGAAAATTTTGAAGTTGCACTTGTTTTGCTTTCCTATGCTTGTTACTATGTGCTTATTTGATTTATTTTTTGACAAGATTCCTATATATAGGAAGTGGGTTGGACTTAAATGTCATATTTGCTTATTGATGCTCTCTTTTGCTTCAATTCATATTTCTTATGTGAGCATCTTCTTAAATTACTGAGCCTAGCTGAAAGGCGTTAAAGAAAAGCGTTTATGGGAGACAACCCATTATTTTATTTATGTAATTTTTATTTTGTCGAGTCTTAGAAATTATTACCTTACTAATAACCTCTGCTTATCATTTTTATTTCGTTTTTGTGCCATAAATAGCCTCTAATAGGAAGAAAGTAAGATTTGAGGAAGTTGCTGTCTAGAAACAGATTATGTGCTGTCACCATAAAAATTCGTAAAAATAGCTAGAGTGGAATTTTGAGATGTCGTTTTTTATTCATATGCCCCAGGTTATTATATAACTTTCGTTAGTTCACCACTTTTGTAGATAAGGAACAGAAGATTTTCGAAAAAATCGATCTTTACCTGTTGTTCTGTTTTAAAAGATTTCTGCACTATTTGCATTTGCCTCTTTAGTCTCTTTATTTTTGAGTTATTTTGATCAAAGAGATTTTTGAAGAGTTTATAAAGTATCTAATTCTTTAATAGATGTTTGATATATGTTATAACCATGGAAAAAACAGCGCGCTATTTCGACGCTAATAGCACGGTATAGCGTTTCTAGACAGCCCACGCTACATCATTTCGGCGCTATAGAGCGCTATAGCACTCTAATATCGTATTTTTCGACCGACGCTATTTTGTTATAGCGCGCTATTTCTTTCCTTGGTTATAACTGAACCCAAGTAATTTTTTTTTATTTTGATTGTACTAATGCTGCTGATGAAGAATAGTGTTAAGTTTTGTATGAAGGAAGTTTTCAAGTGTAGGGAGAGAATAATGATATGATGAGATGAAGAATGGATAAAAGCTCAAGCTTGGGGATGCCCCTGCAACCCAAGAAATATCCAAGAGGTGCAAGTGTCAAAGCTTGGGGATGCATTGGGCATCCCCTTCTTCATCAACAAAAATATCAGGTTATTTTTCAAGACACTATATTTTGTGCTTTATATACTATGTGTTGTTCTTAGAGCGTCTTTATTTTTTATTTTAGTTTTCTTTTGTTTTATTTTCTGTATCATATGTTGGTTCCCGGCACATATTTTTTGGAGAAATACTCGCTCCGTTTTAATTGCATAGAACGCTCTAGTTTTCGCTATTATTGTTCTGCGAGTGTTCTAGTTTTCTAGTACTACATTTAACTCTTATTCTTTCACTTAATTTTTTTCCAGAGCTAGTATTCTTTATTTATGTATGATTAGATCTCTGGTCCATAATGTATTTCATCTCTTAGAGTTATTTCAAATAAGTTGATTGATGTTGCATACGAGTAAAATAATTCATGACCATAGTGATGCAAAACGAAGCTTGTCTAGACTGTGGCATAGACTTTGGCATGTCATGTTGGATACTATTGTTGTCATATGCTTAGTATTTATTATTGTAGCATGACTTGTTTCAAATAGCTGAGAGTGTGTAATGTGTCATTGAAAGATTCATGTGTTATTTCCATCATAAAAGCATAATATTATAGTATTCTCCTTTGATGCTTTATTGGGTTGACTTGGCGCATGTTTACATCATGTTATGACTATGATCAGTTAACTAAAGCCTATATGATCATTTAGTTTTTTTACTTTTAATATCACTTTATACTTTGATTGATAATGTTTTGTCTCTATGCATGATTATGGCCATTATTGCTCTATTAGTTGATCGCTCCAGTATTTTGCTAGCCTTCGCCTGTACTGAGTATGAACTCTACCCGTGCATCCAAATACCATTAACCAAAGTTTGCCAATTGTGTCCACCATATCTACCTGCTAGCATTATTTCTATTTCAAGTATATTCATCATGTTTTTATTTATCTTCCAAATTAAATTTTGTCATGAGAAAATTAGTTAGTAAAGCTCTCACGAACTTGATGGCATATTTACTTTCTTGCACTTAATAAACTTGATCATTGTGACTATCTTATGAAGTTCATATGTTTGCAAATTGCAAGTTGGAAGTTAGTATAACGATGCTTTCATGGGGAACACTTTCAGCATTGCACTTACTATTTAGTTGATGTCATGTTCTTTTGCTTATGGAGCCTAGCGGTGCGAAATAAAATGGAAACTTGTAAGTCCATGGAGTTTGTATATGAGTTAGAGAAACGTCTGGGCCGCTAATCTGAGCCATGCATCATTCATGGTGGAAATTTACAGCGAATCGTAGTGAGCATTCTATGAAGCATTTTCAATAAAAAGTTGTACCCATAGTAAATAAAAAAATTTGCTGAGATGCTCATTGTCTGTCTGTCTTGTCATTTTGGCATGGGATTGTGATGTCTACGGGTGCTTTTATTCTTGTAGACAGTGTTGGGCCTTCAACAGCAGAGGTTTGTAGAACAGCAGCAAGTTTTCCTTAAGTGGATCACCCAAGGTTTATCGAACTCAGGGAGGAAGAGGTCAAAGATATCCCTCTCATGCAACCCTGCAACCACAAAGCAAGAAGTCTCTTGTGTCCCCAACACACCTAATAGGTGCACTAGTTCGGCGAAGAGATAGTGAAATACATGTGGTATGAATGAATATGAGCAGTAGTAACTGGCGCTAGAAAATAGCTTGCTGGCGTGTAGTTGATGGTGGTAATATGGTAGCAGTAGTAACGCATGAAACAAGTAAACAAGCAACGATAGCGATATTTAGGAACAAGGCCTAGGGATTAGACTTTCACTAGTGGACACTCTCAACTTTGATCACATAACAGAATAGATAAAGGCATACTCTACACTCTTGTTGGATGATGAACACATTGCGTAGGATTACACGAACCCTCAATGCCGGAGTTAACAAGCTCCACAATTTAAATAACCTTAGAGTGCATGAAAGATCAACACGACTAAACCAAGTACTAACACAGCATGCACACTATCACCTTCACACTATGTAGGAGGAATAGATCACATCAATACCATCATAGCAATAGTTAACTTCATAATCTACAAGAGATCACAATCATAGCCTACGCCAAGTACTAACACGGATGCACACACTTGTCACCATTACACCGTGCAGGGAGGAATAAACTACTTTAATAACATCACTAGAGTAGCACATAGATAAATTGTGATACAAAACACATTGCAATCATAAAGAGATATAAATAAGCACTTCACTACGCCATTCATAACAGTGAATAAGTATTCTGTGAAATATAGCCTAAGAGACCCACACGGTGCACACACTGTCACCTTTACACACGTGGGACAAGGAGTATCCGGAGATCACATAAGTAAAACTCACTTGACTAGCATAATGACATATAGATTACAAGCATCATCATATGAATCTCAATCATGTAAGGCAGCTCATGAGATTATTGTATTGAAGCACATAGGAGAGAGATTAACCACATAGCTACCGGTACGGCCCCGAGCCTCGATGGAGAACTACTCCCTCCTCATGGGAGACAGCAGCGTTGATGGAGATGGCGGCGGTGTCGATGGAGGAGCCTTCCGGGGCACTTCCCGCCCGGCGGCGTGCCGGAACAGAGACTCCTGTCCCCCAGATCTTGCCTTCGCGATGGCGGCGGCTCTGGAAGGTTTCTTGTACCGTGGTTTTTCGCATCGAGGTTTTAGGTCCAGGGGCTTCTTATAGGCGAAGAGGCGGCGTCAGAGGGTCGAAGAGGCGGCGACACCATAGGGTGGCGCGGGCCACACCCGGGCCGCGCCGGCCTATGGTCCGGTGGGCCTGTGGCCCCCTCCGGTCCTTCCCGGGTGTTCGGAAGCTTCGTGGAAAAATAGGATGCTTGGGTCTTGATTTCGTCCGATTCCGAGAATATTTCCTTACTAGGATTTCCGGAACCAAAAACAGCGAAAACAGGAATTGGCCCTTCGGCATCTCGTCAATAGGTTAGTTCCGGAAAACGCATAAATATGACATATAATGTGTACAAAACATGTAGATATCATCAATAATGTGGCATGGAACATAAGAAATTATCGATACGTCGGAGACGTATCAGATTGCTCCTACAAGACTACTTCCATATCATCGGGCAAGAGGTACCCCGTTGGCGGTTTTTAATGATACATGTATACTTACAATGAAAAGAACTTATTTGGGACCTAAGTAGCATGAGATTTAGGTACTCGTATTCAAGGGGCATGAGATTTTCAACTTGTGATTTTTCAAGAATATAGCTCATATTACCACATTAACTTTAACCATTCAAGATGCTTATGATATGGGCAATGAGAGCTCAAAGCTAATAAGTACCATACTTTTTGGAGGGTTTATAAAACATGTTTATCTTGCTTATTCTGCAAAGAGTCTCTCTTTTACTGTTATGTTGAGTCTTCGTCTTCTACTTTATGCACCAATTAAGAGAGCATAGTTATCATTCTTAGTGCAATGTGCATAGTCCCAAAATTATTATTGATTGATTCATGATTGTGCTATTGCTTGTTCTTGAATTACTTGTATCTAGTCACCCTCTGAACTTTAAAGGTGTCCTAGCATTTATGTTTTGCTACTTCATAAAGGACATGTTGAGTACCACTTTGCTATGTTTTCTCTATGCTCATAAACAAACAGTTGCTTTCAATGCACTATTATTCATGATCCTTTGTTTGAGGTACTCTTCATGTAGAACATAGTTGCTAAGTTCTATTGAATTATAAATTATATCTATCATGCCTATGTTTAGAGTACTTTGATCCCATCTGACAATGCTTTACATGCTTGATCAAGATTGTGTTGGCTTCATGTCACCTCAAAAAATATTTTTGTTATCACTTACCTACTCGAGGACGAGCAGGAGTTAAGCTTAGGGATGCTTGATATGTCTCAAACGTATCTATAATTTTTGATGTTCCATGCTTGTTTTACACGAATTCCAATATGTTTTATTTACACTTCGTTGTACTTTTATACATTTTCCGGCACTAACCTATTGACAAGATGCCACTTAGCCAGTTCTCTGTTTTCTGCTGTTTTATATTTCAGAAAAGTTGTACATGAAATATTCTCGGAATTGGACGAAACAAAAGCCGAAGATCTTATTTTTCCGTAACGAAGACGAAGTCCGGAGGAGAGATGAAGGGGGGCCACAGGGTGGCCAGACCATGCCTACGCGCGCCTAGGGGTGGTCTGGGGCCACCAGGCCTCCCCCGACCTCGCCCTTCCGCCTATAAATACCTCCCGACGCGAGAACCCTAAGAGCATCTCCACTCGTCCCCCCGAACAGGCCCCCGGCGAGCGTTTTTTCCATCCGGACGGCGAAATTCGGCCCAGTCGCGCCCCCGGTTCCTCGTTTTCGTCCGGATTTGGCCCTTCATCCATCCGGCGAGCCCACGCCATCCCCGGCCCCCCGGCGCGCTCGGGGACTCCGGACGAAAGATTTTGGCGCGAAACGTCGTGTGGACCCGCGTAGTCGGCGGCCGGAAAACCAAATCCTGTCGATTTTCCCTCCAATTTGCTTGCATATCCCCATTCCCTCCAATTTGCCCGCCGAAATTCCCCAATCTCCTCGTCTTCCAGCTCCAGTTCCCGGCGGCGTCTTCTCGTCCACCACCACTCTCCTACTCGTCTTCTCGTCCACCACAATGCCGCCGAAGGCGCCGGCGAGGAAGATGCGGGCGAAGAAGACGAAGCCATCGGGCATGTCGAACGCCGAGTGGGCGGCGAACGAGAAACGGCGGGAGGTGGAAACAAGCGCCAGGGCGGAGAGGGTGAAAAGAGCCGCCGTCAAAAGGGCGGCGGCGGCGGCCCAGGACGAACAAGCGAGGATGATCAGCATGGCCCTGAGCGGCGGCAGCGTGTTCCCCGGCCAATGGCCGACGCAAGGTACAACCAGTTCCCCGTCGTCCTTCTCCCCGTCGCTGTACTCGCCGTCGCCGACTGCCGTGTTCCAAGAGGGCGCCTACGTCCAACCGTCCAGGTCCACGACGTCGCCGCCCGAGCTTGACGTCGGCGGCGTGTTCGAGGACACCTCGCCGGCCCTGCGACGAGGGCCGCTCCTGTTCGGTGCGATGGCCGCGCCGAACGAAGAGGAGATCCACGAGATGATCACCTCCGGCTCCATGGCCGCCGCTGCGAGCCCGGGGTTCTTCATGGCCGCCGCCGCTGCGTGCCCGGGGTTCTTCACGCAAGAGGAGACGAGGGCGACGACATCTGTGGCGGCGCGCAACGGGCATCGGGAGGATGTTGCCGACGGAAGCCAAGCCGTCGAAGAAGAAGACGAGGAAGAAGAAGAGCCAACTCAAGCCGCCGCCAACCTGTCGAAGGGGAAGAAGAAGAGGAAGAAGGACTCGCCGCCTGCCGAACCTCGTATCAAATGGACGCCGAAGGAAGAGGAGTGCCTCGCCGAAGCTTGGATGACCGTGTCCACGAACGGCATAATCGGGGCCAATCAGTCGTTCGACACATACTGCTTCGAGTGAAGCAGGCGTACGAGGAACGCAAACTCGTCGATCCCTACTTCAACAAGACGAACATGAACGTGTACCGGGGAGAGAAGGCAATGGCCACCCATTGGGGGATCATGCAGACGGCGTGCAGCAAATGGCACGGCATACATGAGGAGGTCGCCAAACGGCCGATCAGCGGCCAGGACTTGGAGCAAAAGGTATGCTCCGCCGACCCTGCATCACCGAGGTACATCGTCGTTACCTGACCCGTATCGCCGTGCTCTTTTTCCCCAGCTGCGCCGAGCTTTGGACATGTACACGGACGACACCGTCCTGCAGTTCAAGTTCCTCAACGTCTACGCCCGCCTCGAGAATTGCGAGAAGTGGAAGGAAACTCGCACGACCCTCTCGAAGAGCAAGACCGAGCGAGTACAACCCCGACGCTCCGGCGGCTTGCGCGGCGGAAGGGCGCCCTGAACTCGGCCGGAAGAAGGCTGAAAGAGCTCAAACGGACGGACAATCCCGCCGACGGGATGCGGGCGTCGATCGACAAGTGCTTGGGCCGACTTGAGGTCGCACGCCGACGGGAGGAACGACAAGTTCGACGGCAGGTGGCGGGAGATGCTCGCCAATCAAGGCGTCCGGATCGCCCTGCTGAAGACGACGGCGGCGGCGAAGAAGAGGAACACAGACTTGGCGTTCCTCATGGGCGGCGGCGACATGGAACTGATGGACGAGGAGACGAGGAATTGGTACCCGGGGCCACCGCAGCGACATCCTCCGAGCCACTCCGGCCAGTCCTTCGTCGTCCCCGCCGGCTCCTACCTCGTCTACCTCACCATCTACCTCGTCGACTCCGGCTGCTTCGACGTCCACTGCCGCTGCTTCCTCGTCGCCCTCCGCAGCCGCTTCGGCCACGGCGTGTGAGGGAACTGGTCCGTCGGACACCGCCGTGCCGGCCGGGACTGCCGACGAGCCTGTCTCCGTGTAATTTCCCTTCGATCGCCGATCTGTGGCTGATCCTTTTGCTCCTTTTGCCGATCAACTGGCCGTACTTGTAGCGCGGGACGGCGATTTGTTTGAATTTAAACTCTATCCGCCGAACTCCGGGTGGACGACTGGAAATAGGGTACTCCCCACGACTTAATTTCGTCCAATCCGGCGGTTGTTTCGTCCGGATTTGGGCGTGGGGAGCGCCAATGAGTGGGGATGCTCTAAATCAACAAGCCTCCGTCCGTGAAAAGTTCCGTCGCGGCCACCATCGTCCAGAGAAGTTCCGGAGGACAGCTGTTCCGGCACGCTGCCTGGATGGGGAATTGCCCCCGGAGCCATCTCCATTGACTCCACCACCGTCTCCATCGCCGTTGCTGACTCCAATGATGAGGAGTGAGTAGTTCTCCCCCGAGGCTGAGGGCTCTACCGGTAGCTATGTGGTTTATCTCTCTCCCATGGTGTGATCTTTATGTGACCATGAGTTTTGTAATCTAGATGTCGTTATGCTATTCAAGTGGATTTTACTTATGTGATCTCCGGAGACTCCTTGTCCCACATGTGTAAAGGTGACGGTGTGTGCACCGTGTGGGTCTCTTAGGCTATATTTTACAGAATACTTGTTCACTGAATGTCTGAATTATGACTTGGGTTGGATGTCTCTATGAAATTGTGGTGTGTTAGTACCTCCTATGAATGCTCAAAATGACAGCGTTGGGTGTTCATTAGTACTTAGGAATACATCTTTATGGTTTACTTTTGCAGCCGTACACGGTGAATTAGTGTTCGTTATTCAACCAGAGAGTAGTTCAGAATAGCATAGTGAAGTGCTTATATTTATATTCCTTTATGATATCATTGTTGATAGTGACCACTAGTGAAAGTATGATCCCTAGGTCTTGTTTCCAAACATAGAATCACCGTTTATTTACTGTTTTACTACATGTTTACTTGCTTCCATATTTATTTCAGATTGTTATTACCACTCATATTCATCCATATCACTTGCATTTTACTATCTCTTCGCTGAACTTGTGCATCTATACATCTGACAAGTGTATTGGGTGTGTTGGGGACACAAAAGACTTCTTGTATCTTAATTGCAGGGTTGCTTGAGAGGGATATCTTTGACCTCTACCTCCCTGAGTTCGATAAACCTTGGGTGATCCACTTAAGGGAACTTGCTGATGTTCTACAAACCTCTGCACTTGGAGGCCCAAAACTGTCTACAAGATTAAAAGCGTGCGTAGACATCAAGGAGAAGCTCGGGCCTCTTTGCAATCTTCCACGAAGAGGTCACCGGAGCACCAACCGCCAAGCCAACTAGGAGGTAACCCCTCCAAGAGTAACATGCTCACAGTCTCTAACTCGAAGTAATCGTAATGGAGAGCTCAACACTTATGCAAGGATGCAAAAGCAAGAACATCAAGGGTGCTCAAATCCCACCAAAGCAACATATGCTATGGAGGAACTAGAGAGGAAGAATAAAGGAGGATATCAACAAATAACTCCAAGATCTATATCCCAAGGGTTCCCCTCACTTAGAGGAGGAATTGATTGATGAAATTGTAGATCTAGTTCTCCTCTTTCAAATCCCTCAAAAATATGCAACAATCATGGGGGGTGGAGAGGAAGCAAGCTTTTGAGGTTCCAACAATGGAGCATGAGAGAGAGAGAGAGCAAATAGAATGGTTGACTTACTTTCCTCAAGGAGGAAGAAGAGCTACTTATAGTCCAAGGGGGGAAACTAGCCGTTTGGGGAATTTCTACGACCCAAACCGGCCATAAAACCGGCATCGCCGGGTCTCTCGCCGAACCGGATCGGTGCACTGACCGGCTAACCGGAAACCCAGCCGGTTTCGTGACCTAGGTCGGTCCGCCGGTCCTCCTTGTTGGAGATAGCTCTATAGAGAGAAATAATAATGGATATTTATTATATGTAAAATATTCATAATTAGTTTCGTGACATGCTATAACTGTATTAAGTAGAAACATTAATACACATGTGGTATTGTAAACGAACAAAGAGTCCCTGGTAAGCACACAACTGCATAACTAGTTCATTTAGGTCAATCGTTGATCGATGTTTTCCCGGTCATGGACACACATGTCATTGACAATGAGATCATATCGATTGGATGAATAATATGATGGGGACACCCATAACATAATTATTGTAACACGATTAAGTCATATCGAGTTTAATGTTACGATGTTTATTTAAGTGCATAGTGGCTTAATCCTTAGATCGTAAGATCATATCTCATCATTGTCTCCGGAGGTTGCCTTGGCTGCATCAACCGTCATACCGTAACAGGGTGATCATAAAGGTCTGTGATGTGGGCATTACATTTCGGGTATCTGACATCGCCGTACCTCCTCTGGCCCAACAAGGGGCCCATCTAAAGCACCGCAACCCAAGATGTACCAATACGTCGGTTGCATAGTGGAAAAATGGAAGGAGACGGTTTCTTGAAGAACAAGGCAAGGAGACGTCGAATAAGGAAAGGATAGATCGACTCTCTTTGTATTGTAGTCGAATCCGTGCAAAATTCTTGGGACCTGGCCTCCTATATAAAGTCCAGGAGAGGGCCTGCCGAATCCTATCTCATAATCGCATGCAACCACACACACACCAAACCCTAGAAACCTTGCCTCTCGGCGAGATCACCACCACGCAGTCCTTCGGCTGCCCCATTGTAATCGATTTCACCTATAATCAAGATCAGACAGGTAGGACGTAAGGGTATTACCTCATCGAGGGCCTGAACCTGGGTAAATCTTGCTCCCCGCTTGTCTGGTATCCGATGTCTCGTGCTAACTGATACATTCGATTCGGATTGCGGACTGTAGTATGATAACCTTTTCCCTAAAGACCTATGTTTAATCGAACCATGGAAAGCACTGCTAAATGGTGTGAAGGAAACGTCTACAAGACTTGCTAGTGTAATTTATCTTCAGTTTACCGGACCTATCTAGTTTACTTTTAAGGGGGCTGTGTTCAATGATGGGAATATGCCATGGTTAAGGTTCCACCTGCAGCTATGCATACATATATAATTGACGCTCATATGTCTAACAAATATAATAGAGAAAAGAGATTTGTGAGTAGCACATCCATAAATACTCTTGCCCCTAAAGCCAGAGGTGACAAGAGCCTAATGGTCCAACCATTGTCTTTACAGCCGCAAGTAACAACAATTATTAAGTAAATGAATACAGACCAAAGCCTCAATCTACATGATTGTGCTATGATCCCGAATGAATCACTAAACATGTACCGTTACTTTCCCCTTTCTGTCACTGAGGTTTCACAGTAGCACGCTGTTCTTCACTCATCCCACCTCTTCCCTTGATCGACTCAAATGGTATGGGTACATGTAAATCATCAAGACGAGGCAAAGTGATAAGAATATAAGATTGCAAAACTACTATTCAATCCTTACACATAGCACAAGATTAGATGCACATGAACGCTGCGAGGATTTCCAACCAGCAGCCCGTGAGGACTACTCACACATAATATTAAGATCAAATACAAAGATAAAAAAATTATTGTGCAAAATACTTAGATTAAAATTACAATATTTTTTACAATGGTTGTCAATTATCAAAAAGATCTCTATTACAATGGTGATGGCTATGGCTATCAGTGGTGTAGCTATGTAGCCGCCAGGGCCGCCCCCCAGCCCAAGAAAAATTTGCCTAATATCCCTTCATATTTGACAGTTTTTGGCTAAAAAAAGTGTATATTTAGCCCATTTGCCCCCCCCCCCAACAGTGGCTCAAAGTGTCTCCCTGGCCCATTTGCCCCCCCCCCAAATTTTGGCCCAAGCTCCGCCAGTGATGGGTATGGAGGAGATGGGGAGATGGAATCGATGAACTATGGTGATGGATCTACTTCGATCTAGTGCAGATGGATCTGGTAGATGGCGGCTCTGTAGCGACGAATGGCTCTCTTTTCAGTGTCGCGATGTAGTGTTTTTGGCTGATTTCCCACTAATTAACCGGTCCCCTTCTAGGTAATTAATAAAAATGGCAGGTCTTTTGTCTTGTTTTTTTTTTTTTTTTCTAATCGTAGCACTTCAGACCAGGCTGCCTACCACCTGTGCCATTCCGACGTCCTAACGGCCTGCTGCTTTGTCAGCTCGTCAGCAAGCTGGGCAGGCACGATCGATGGAAGGCAGGCAGGGCATGCAAAGATAACCTGTTAACATCAATGTATGCATTTCTGGTGCGCGCTGCACATCAGTGCCGCAGTGCGTGCATGCCTTGAGTCGCACGGTCCACTCCCATCACCAAACAGCGCTTAACAAACCCTGATCGCAACCGGCGCTCACCTAAAAAGTCCATCCGGGTTCGTTTAGCCGTCGCTCCGGGTAGAAACAAAAGCCGATCTCCCTCACTCACGCCATGCAGCGCGCCCAAACTTTTTCCTCTCTGTAGCTCCGGCGGGTCTCCATCTCCGGCGAATGATTCGGACGTGCCGCGGCACATACATAAGATACGCGCGGTAGGCGGGGGGTGAGAGTTAGTTAAAGCTGTAAGCAGGAAGCAACATGATTGCCTTACGTGTGTTTGTTACTCGATCTGAATTTCCTATGCGCCATGGCGGCGTACGTCGGGAGGCAGCGTCTGTCTGTCTGGGTTGGTTCGTTAGCGCCGAGAGGGACTGCCCCGTGAAGGCAAAGCAAGCTACTATCGGCTTTTGCACTGCGACGATGCTTTCGTATCAGTACTACAGCGCGCGCTCTCACCTCACTGACTGACCGCGGATCGGTGTAGGACCCGGCCACTGTGATAGATTAGCTACTAAGCAATCACTAATTTGATACTCCAGGGAGAGTTGTAAGATCTGATCCTTTTCTGAGAAAGAGAGGATAGGAACGACGAGGGTTATATTATTTTCTTTCTCTGTTCACTACATTGAAAAACAGAACTGTCACTAGTGAACGTCGTTGGCCGTACGTAGTAGCTAGCCGACCAGCAGTTCGGTGTGGTGTTACAAATCGTATGATCGCTTTCTGATTAACAACATTTCCTCTTTCTAGCTTGTGTTTTGTAAGAGAAGACATGCACGTTCCTTTTTTAAACAATATACTCCGTAATAAGATTATAGAATACATGATATACCAATTACACACACGACCTCTGCGCTAACATAAGATCAAACCATGTATAGACAATAAGGATGCACACAACTAAAAAGAAAACACCCGTAAAAAGAAGAGCTAGAAATATGAAAGGAAAAAACCCGCTACAGTGATCAACGACTCGCAATAGTTATATCCAAACCACCACCAATGACAATACCCGAACTGTATAAGAAGCTATCCAAAAGCGACGCCTGTAGCAAGGGAACAATGCACAAGTACTGTGTCATCGCACGATCCAAATGGACCATGGACTTTCACCCCGGCGAGGCTCTAAGTTGTCCAAACTACGTCTTCAACAAGGAAGTGACGAAATCAGTCATTGCCATGTACAACCAATGAATGTTGGACCCATGGATTTTCATCCGGTGAGCCTCTAAGTTCTCCAAACTATGTCTTCAACAAGGAAATGGCGAAATCAGTCATTGCAAGGTACAACCAATGAAGCTTGGACCATGGATTTTCACCCGGCGAGGCTCTAAGTTATCCAAACTATCCATTCGACAAGGAAGCGGCAAAATCAGTCGTTGCCAGGTACAACCAATGAAGGTTGGACCATGGATTTTCACCCTGGATATCGAGACTTGTTACTCAAATAGCACCACCAAAGATGAAGACACGCAGTGCTGCCGCCCCCACTTGCCGAGGACGCTGCTGCAAATTGCCAAGGACCAGGCTCATAGTCGTCCCACCGCAGAGAGGCCTGTGAAGCATATTCAACAACATCAAAAACCTCAACGGTGACAATACAAAGTCGTCTCGAACTCGACATGAGCCATCGAGATCTTCAAGCTTAACAATCATTACCACCTTGATATTCCCTAATTGTGCCAACACCATGGTAATCGTGGCAACGACGCGATGGTGCCGACGAAAATAGTAGCGTAGCCAGCCAGGAGTCACGTCCCGGGCTAACTGCACTGCAGTCCTCAACAGTGTTAAACAGTGTAAATATTGCTACAGTTAAAAAAGAATTTCACTAGCACGCCCAAGACCAAGGCCCTTGTTGCATGGGGCCTGGCTACGCTCCTGGACGAAAAGGCGAGGCTACGTGTAGCGGACTCATTTGATCCAGAGGTTCAGGAACGACATTGTGCCTATCAGTGAAGACCATATGTGTAGAAATCCACAACATTGGCCGATCGATGATCCTCCGCACCAAGTCAAACAAAATTTACATTTGCAATGTGACTGCGAGAGAGGGGCGATATTTTTATGCCATTGATTTTTGATCTTCGATTCGTGCCATCGAGTTTCGTCATGTTTTCGGAAAAACCATGTCACATTGGAATGCAACAAAACAAAATGAAGCCGTGGACGAAGAAAAACGTCTCTCCTGTGACTGTAATACCTCGGTGTGAAACAATGGAATAAGTAGGCCGGAACCAAGGCATAGCTACCGACTGGACTGCAGCAAATAATAAGAACGAGCCCGACCGTGGTCCGGTACGGGAGCGGCTTACCACCTGTGCCATCTCGCTCTCGCAGACGTGCGGGCTCCACGGTCTCCTCTGCTCCTGGCATGCTCCCCGCTATATAAACCACACCACGCGCTGCCTGCACCTGTGACCTCCTTCATCGCCGTTCTCTCTCCGACGAACCTCGCTCTGCACCTAATCCAGCGCCAACAGGTATTACGAACAAGCCAAACCGAATTGATTCCTAGCATGTTTGATCTCATATTTGCTTTCTTTTTCTCTTCCCGTTTCGATCGCGCAAGATCATCTGCACATTCACCGTTTGTTCTGACATTTCCTTCTGTTTCTTCGAACAGATCGAATAGTTCGCCGAGGAAGTCAGTCATGAGCCCATCGGCCATGCAGCAGGAATCGCTCGTCTCTCCGGCAAACGCCGACCGCTTCCGCTCGGCCTTCGAGCTGAAATCCTACGCTTTCGGTGACCAGCGGCTCTCCTCCTCGCCGCGCTACCTGCCCAGCGGCGGCGACGACGGCCTGTACCGCTGCTCCTCCCCTTCAGCCCGAGCCTGGGCTTCTCCTCGCCGTCGCCGCTCGCCACCTCCGTCTCGCTCTCGCCGTCCTCCTCCGCCTCCCTCGTGGACGACGCCGACTACTGTGGCGGCGCGGCGGCCGCCGACGCCACGGGCCACCGGCTCCAGCTCGCGCGGGTCGCGCTGCAGTACCAGGAAGTGGTCGACCGCTACGAGCTCTGCCTCTCCCGCCTCGCCGAGGCGGTCGACGAGGTGGCGGTCCTCCGCCGCGAGAACGCCGAGCTCCGCTTGGCCAACGGCGACCTCGCGCGCCGCGTCGCGATGCTCGGCGGCACGCAGACCGCCGCCGTTGCCATCGCCGACGAGATCCGCCGGCTCCGCGGCCTCGGCGACCAGAAGGTGCACGCGCTGCCAGAGAAGATCGACGTGCTGCCCAAGAGCATCTCCGTCCGTTCCAGCGACTACCTCAAGATGAACCAGCCTGCCCCGGCAGCCGCCACGCCGGACGTATACAGCCGCAAGCCTCGCGCGTCGAACCCGACCAACCCCAGCTCGGTGAGTCTCGGCTACCGTCCGCCTCACGAGTTCCACATAGTATTACAGCCTCCTCTGGAATTGGCATTTGACATTGCCGCGCTTGATACGGCGCATGTAACAGCAGCAGAAGTGGGGCGCTGACGGCGGCATGAAGTGGGGCGAGGAGAAGAAGCAGCTACAGAAGGATCAGCAGTCGGACGCGAGCGGCGGCGCGGCGGCGGAGCTGGACGTGTGCAACCAGGGCATGTTCAAGACGGAGCTGTGCAACAAGTGGGAGGAGACGGGGGCGTGCCCCTACGGCGACCAGTGCCAGTTCGCGCACGGCGTCTCCGAGCTCCGCCCCGTCATCCGCCACCCGCGCTACAAGACCGAGGTCTGCCGCATGGTGCTCAACGGCCAGGTCTGCCCCTACGGCCACCGCTGCCACTTCCGCCACTCGCTCACGGCCGCAGAGCGCCTCCTCCGCCGCCCTTGACGGCAGTGCACGGCCAGCCCTGTTAGCCTGTTACACCACCTGCTCTGTTCGAACCGTTGTTAACTTACAGCCCCAAACCAAGCACATATACACAACGAAATGTACAAAACACACGAACTGCGTAAATAAGATATACTAAGGAATTTTAATTTTAAATATATAAAGAGAACCGAACGGTAGAGTTAGCGAGCAGGCAATGTGAATATATATACGTACACTGGCATACAGAAGTAGTCGTCTCGTCAGCACTGGTCTCGCCTGGACCTCCATTTCTTCAATTTGTTCATATCTACGGAGTATCTGTTTCCAAATGCGTTTGGAGGGGGATGATCGACGTGTACAATAAAGGCAGTAAGTAGAGTGTAGATTGGGAACTAGCAAGTTATGACAACTTCAGGATGGCTGTCATTTTGTTTCTATGACGAGTATTAGATCATGTTTAGAAACGATGTACTACTTCCTTCACATTAAGTTGCTCCTCTTGCGATGGTCCTTTGTAATGTCAGTGATTTTTGCAGTGTATAAATTGGCATGTTTTTCACCGTCACAATACAAAACTCCCTTCTCTGCCTGTGTACTCTGCTTTCTCTGATTGTTTGTATGTGTGCCTCTTTGGCTGTATTTTCCTGAATCAGAAAGCTGCCAAGTTCGGGTAAAAAACCGGAAGCAGATTTGGTGCACATGAGCACTAGTGCTTTTGATTTTCAAAATATTTAAAAATTGTATATCTACGTTTTAAAAAATCTTCACAATTATTTGATGAATACATACATATGTCTTGAATACTCGTGCAAACTATCGGTAGAAATTGCATTATATTTTGATCTACAGGAAAAAAAAATATGTGTGGCTACGTATAGGGGCAAATATTTGTAGAAATTGATATTTTTTGTATAGCTCAAAATACAACATATTTTTCTCCCAAATTCATACCGTATCTTCAGAATGTTTATATGTATGTGGATATTTAATTTCAATATTTTTGGAATTCAAAAAATATGATTTTAAAAAGCAGGAGCATTTGTGCTCATGTGCCAAAGACACTTTTTGTAAAGAACCTGCCTAACTTGTGGGTGAGCAGTGCTTGTAGTCTTATGGTTTATAGTGGAGTAAACGGCAAGGAAAATTTGGAAGACCGTAAATTGCAGCGTTAAGTTTAAGCCACATAACACACTAGTAAAAAGCATGAACGTAAAAATGTTGAACACACTCCTGAAAAATTAACTCCTTACATTGCAATTGCATATTTCCACAAAATCACTTATGCTGTAATATTTGTAACATAATGTTAGTTTGAGGGTCCAATATAAATTGTCAAAGTTTCGGTCTCTAGGCTACTTTGGGATGATGTGCTAGAGGTTTTTGATATAAATGTCACAAACTTTGAGTATGTTGCTTCGAAGTGGCTCTGTAATAAGAGAACCGAACATCTTGTGGGGGTGTGTGCATTAATAAAAATATTGATGTATTTCACAAGATTACTTGGATAAATGTTAACTAGGTGTGGTGATTGGTCCTATCTTTTCTGTAAGACTGGAAGGTCCCTATCAAAGAACCGGAAGGGGGAAATCAACCAATCCATAGACTTGCAATGATTTTGGATGGATAACTACTTGGCACTCTTCTGCGAATGCTTCAGAACATGGGAGGCATGCTACACTCGGATATCTCCAGGCTCATCCAGCTGAAGATGGTTCTATTCATGTGGTGATGTGAAGCCTGCTTGTTTTGTTGCGGAGGAAGAAGTTGCAAAATGATGCCATTCAAAGGAGTTTTGGTGGCAAGTAATGTTTAGGTTAACTATTTTTCCAGGTGTGTTGTTCACCTCGTGCTTCACTTGGCGATTTTTTTAAACAATACGATTTTTTTATTTTCCATGAATGATACGCCGTTTAAAAAAATTAAATTTGTGACTCGATCAGCGAAACGGCCGCTGATCGATTGACACGCGGCCGATTAGACCTAGCTACTCGGCAATGTCACTGCTGACTGAAGGCACCTGGGACCCACGAATGGATGACATCGTTGTCGGTCACGCGTGGGCAGCAGTCGGCCATGTTGCTGCCCACAAGCCTGGTCGGCGACGTGGCTGCCGAAAAGTCGCTGGCATGGATGAAATCGCGCCGCACGCTCCCTCATTCTCAACGACCACCACTCTGCTCGAGCTCTCCTTCAGGTAAGCCCCGATTTCGCCTGATTTGAACAGTTTTTCCAGCAAAACTTCCCCATTTAGCTACTAGGAGCAAGGGGACCCCCGATCTACTGAAGGGTTAGTGTTTTGAAGCGATTTGTTGCTGCTGTTTCGGAGCAATGGTGGTGAAGTGGTGGAGTTTGATGTTGGCCTAGGCTGAGCTGCGTGGTGGTGGTGGTGCTATTCAGATGACTGAAGGCCATTGTAAGGAGAGGCTTCACAGGCTTCAAGGGTAAACCCTAATCATAGATAATTGCAATTTATTATATATGTTTATACATGCGGAATTGGTTAGTTAGCTTTGTGTATGTTGGTCCGATGAATTAGTTACAATTTTTAGTTTTCTAGTTGTTCTGGTAGTATGGTTTTATTTAGTTGGTCCGATAAGTAATACTTTTAGTTGCTCCGGTATTATTATAGTTTTAGTTGGTCCGGTGGTTACATACATTTACTAGGTTTGGTGGACTTTTTTTAGTTGATGCGGTAGTATTTAACCCGTATGATTTTTTTAAGGTCAAGAGAGATGTGTGATATAGTGAAGTATGTTTTTTTTACTATGGTTTGGGTACTGTTCGATCAAATGTGATTGGAGTTGTGTATTTGACTGCCCCTCAAACATGGACGATGGAGGAGTTGAAGGACTGGTTGATAGCATGCTTCCGGCTTAATCCTGAAGTATATACCATCGGCTTGCATGCATTGTGGGCCAAGTCAACTTTGAACATTTCCTGGTATCTAAGGCCGGTAGATGGGACCTCTAAGTGGGTGAACTGGTTAAAATGGTGTGAAAATAGGGGAACTCGCCCTGTCGCCTTAGTGCTTCCCATGGTGAAGGAGGTCACTTCTCCTGAAGGGGGTCACGGTGGAGGTGGTGGTTACGAATCAGGCTAGAGAAGTCAGTCACACGACGGATGTGGTGGTTACGACTTAGGACAGAGGAGTCATGCACATGGTGGAGGTGATGGTTACAAATCATTGCAGAGCAGTCATGCATCAGGAAGAGATGGTTATAATGGAGATGCAGATTGGGACAAAGAAAATGGGCACTCGTGCAGATTCAGATGGGAGAGGAGGATAATAATGGTGATAATGGAGATGCTGATGAGTCCAATGAGTCGGATAAAGATAATGGAGAGGATATGCCTATTCCAGGTAGTTGGAATCAGGACTTGTTGTCAGCAATGAGGGTGAACTATGGCCATGATTCTTCTTGGGAGTATCATTAGAACAACGCCGCCGAGGGGGGTAGAATTCCGGAGAAGAGACATCTGCAGGAAGCAATCATTAAGTGGGCAATATCAACGCGAAGGAAGTTCAAAATAACCGTGTCATCTGGGAAATATTTGACGATGGAATACATGGACATTAATTGTCCCGCAAGGGTGCATGGGTATCTCCCTAAGTTTGACACGACATGGAGGGTGAGCGACCTAGTGTTGCACACTTGTGTTATTCCAAGTATCCGCTAGGATCATCAAACCGTTCGTCCACTCTTCTTGCTCGGTTGATGTACACATAGATAGTGGAGGGTAGCCATGGGAGTAAAGGCTATCCAGAAGAAAGTTAAGATCAAATATTTGTACAACATTTCTTATGGCAAGACTTGGAGGCAGAGGGCGTTGGAGATCAGATTCGGTTCATTCCAAGGCGCGTACAATGTTGTTGTCTGTCTCCTCCGCATGTTGCAGGTGAGTAATCTAGGCACCTATGTAAACATCCAAGACTTCTTGTTGCCAGAGTTCCCAACTGTGAGGGTTCGGCGTCGAGTGCTCTTCTCTTTCGATGTATGCATTGAATCTTTCAGGCACTGTCGACCTATGTTATGGGTAGATGATGACCCACAAGTATAGGGGGTGTATCGTAGTATCTTCGATAAGTAAGAATGTCGATCCCAACGAGGAGC
>NC_061513.1:109725801-109758678 GCF_022539505.1 Lolium rigidum | reverse complement strand
TCTTGTTTGCATTCTCTATATTAAAAACACAAAAAAATGAGTTACTTGCATTTACTTTATTTAGTTTGCTTTACTTATTTTTATTACTACTAAAATGGGTACTCCTGAGAATACTAAGTTGTGTGACTTCACTAGCACAAATAATAATGATTTCCTATGCACACCTATTGCTCCACTCGCTACTACAGCAGAATTTTATGAAATTAAACCTCGCTTTACTAAATCTTGTTATGAGAGAGCAATTTTACGGTGTTAGTTCCGATGATGTCTACTGCCCATCTTAATAATTTTGTTGAACTATGTGAAATGCAAAAGTATAAGGATGTAGATGGTGACATTATAAAATTGAAATTGTTTCCTTTCTCCTTAAGAGGAAGAGCTAAAGATTGGTTGCTATCTTTGCCTAAGAATAGTATTGATTCATGGACTAAATGTAAGGATGCTTTCATTGGTAGATATTATCCTCCCGCTAAAATTATATCTTTGAGAAGTAGCATAATGAATTTTAAGCAATTGGATAATGAACATGTTGCCCAAGCATGGGAAAGAATGAAATCTTTGGTAAAGAATTGCCCTACCCATGGACTAACTACTTGGATGATCATCCAAACCTTTTATGCCGGATTGAATTTTTCTTCGCGGAACCTATTGGATTCAGTTGCTGGAGGTACTTTTATGTCCATCACCTTAGGCGCCGCAACAAAGCTTCTTGATGATATGATGATCAACTACTCGGAATGGCACACTGAAAGGGCTCCACAAGGTAAAAAGGTAAATTCTGTTGAAGAAACCTCCTCCTTGAGTGATAAGATTGATGCTATTATGTCTATGCTTGTTAATGGTAGATCGAATGTTGATCCTAATAATGTTCCTTTAGCTTTATTGGTTGCCTAAGAAGAACATGTTGATGTGAACTTCATTAAAAATAATAATTTCAACAACAATGCTTATAGGAATAATTCTGGTAACAACTATAGGCCATATCCTTCTAATAATGGTAATGGTTATGGTAACTCCTATGGTAATTCTTACAACAATAGTAGAAGTTTACCCTCTGGTCTTGAAGTCATGCTTAAAGAATTCATTAGTACACAAACTGCTTTTAACAAATCTGTTGATGAAAAGCTTGGTAAAATTGATATTCTTGCTTATAAAGTTGATAATCTTGCTGCTGATGTTGATCTTTTAAAATTGAAAGTTATGCCTAATGAAGATAAATATATTAAGTCATTTTCTACAGAAAACGCCATACAAGTTCGAATTAATGAAAATATTAGATTGATGGCTGAATTGCATGCTAGGTGGGAAAGAGAAGAAAAACTAACTAAAGAAAATAATGTAGCTAAAGTTTGGACTATTACCACCACTAGTAATGCTGATGCTTCACATATTGCTAAACCTCCTACAATTAATGGTAAAATAATCGGTGTTGGCAATGTTTCTACTCCTAGTGCAAAGCGTGTAAAATTGCCTGAAACTGCTAAAACTGCTGAAATTTTTCAAAATATTGGGCACAATGATCCCATTGCTTTAGATCATAATGGTTTAGATTTTGATGATTGTCATACCTCAGAAGTTATTAAGTTCTTACAAAAACTTGCTAGAAGTCCTAATGCTAGTGCTATAAATTTGGCCTTTACAAAACATATTACAAATGCTCTCATTAAAGCTAGAGAAGAGAAATTAAAACTTGAAACTTCTATTCCTAGGAAGTTGGAAGATGGTTGGGAGCCCATCATTAAAATGAGGGTCAATGACTTTGATTGTAATGCTTTATGTGATCTTGGTGCAAGTATTTCTATTATGCCTAAGAAACTCTATGATATGCTTGACTTGCCACCATTGAAAAATTGTTATTTGGATGTTAATCTCGCTGATAATTCTATAAAGAAACATTTGAGGAGGATTAATAATATTCGCATTACGGTTAACAATAACCTTGTCCCCGTTGATTTTGTTGTCTTGGATATTGAATGCAATGCATCTTGTCCCATTATTTTGGGAAGACCTTTTCTTCGAACTGTTGGTGCTATTATTGATATGAAGGAAGGGAATATTAAGTATCAATTTCCTCTCAAGAAAGGTATGGAACACTTCCCTAGAAAGAGAATGAAGTTACCTTTTGATTCTATTATTAGAACAAATTATGATGTTGATGCTTCATCTCTTGATAATACTTGATTCACACTTTCTGCGCCTAGCTCAAAGGCGTTAAATCGCTTATGGGAGACAACCCATTATTTTACTTCTGCACTTTTGTTTTATATTTGAGTCTTGGAAGTTGATACTACTGTAGCAACCTCTCCTTATCTTTATTTTATTGCATTGTTGTACCAAGTAAAGTCTTTGATAGTAAGGTTAATACTAGATTTGGATTACTGCGTAGAAACAGATTTCTTGCTGTCACGAATTTGAGAAGAACTCTCTGTAGGTAACTCAGAAAAATCTTCCAATTTTCGTGTGTGATCCTCAGATATGTACGCAACTTTCATTCAATTTGAGATTTTTCATCTGAGCAAGTTAAGTGCCCCTGAAAAATTCGTCTTTACGGCCTGTTCTGTTTTGACAGATTCTGCCTTTTATTTCGCATTGCCTCTTTTGCTATGTTGAATGGATTTCTTTGTTCCATTAACTTTCGGTAGCTTTGTGCAATGTCCAGAAGTGTTAAGAATGATTATGTCACCTCTGAATATGTGAATTTTTGATTATGCACTAACCCTCTAATGAGTTTGTTTTGAGTTTGGTGTGGAGGAAGTTTTCAAGGGTCAAGAGAGGAGGATGATACAATATGATCAAGAAGAGTGAAAATTCTAAGCTTGGGGATGCCCCCGTGGTTCATCCCTGCATATTTCAAGAAGGCTCAAGCATCTAAGCTTGGGGATGCCCAAGGCACCCCCTTCTTCATCGACAACTTATCAGGTCACCTCTAGTGAAACTATATTTTTATTCCATCACATCTTATGTGCTTTACTTGGAGCGTCTGTATGTTTTTATTTTTGTTTTTGTTTGAATAAAATCGGATCCTAGCATTCTTTGTGTGGGAGAAAGACACGCTCCGCTCGTTCATATGAACACTGGTGTTCTTAGCTTTACTTTTAATGTTCATGGCGAAGGTTGGAACTGCTTCGTTCATTGTTATTTGGTTGGAAACAGAAAATGTTTCATGTGGTAATTGGTTTATTGTCTTGAATAATTTGATACTTGGCAATTGTTGTGCTCAAATAGATCATGTTTAAGCTCTTGCATCATGTACTTTGCACCCATTAATGAAGAACTACCATAGAGCTTGTTGAAATTTGGTTTGCATGATTGGTCTCTCTAAAGTCTAGATATTTTCTCGGTGAAGTGTTTGAACAACAAGGAGACAGTGTAGAGTCTTATAATGCTTGCAATATGTTCTTGTGTAAGTTTTGCTGTACCGGTTCATACTTGTGTTTGCTTCAAACAAACTTGCTAGCCAAAGCCTTGTACTGAGAGGGAATTCTTCTCGTGCATCCAAATACTATGTGGTATTTCTCTGCCATTCCAAAGTAAATTACTTGAGTGCTACCTTTAAAATTTCATTCCTTGTCTTTGCAATATATAGCTCATGGGAAAATAGCCTTAAAAACTATTGTGGTATTGAATATGTTACTTATGTATCTTATTTCTTATAAGTTGCTTGTTGAGCGGTAACCATGTTTCGGGGACGCCATCAACTATTACACCTTTGTTGAATATCATGTGAGTTGCTATGCATGTTCGTCTTGTCTGAAGTAATGGTGATTTATCATGATCAAATGGTTTGAGTATGCATATTGTTAGAGAAGAACATTGGGCCGCTAACTAAAGCCATGAATCATGGTGGAAGTTTCAGCTTGGACATTAATTCTCAATCTCTTATGAGTATATTATCTGTTGTTGAATGCTTATGCATTAAAGAGGAGTCCATTATCTGTTTTCTATGTTGTCCCGGTATGGATGTCCTAAGTTGAGATTTATCAAAAACGAGAAATCAAATGCGATCTATCTCCTTGGACCTTTGTACAGGCGACATAGAGGTACCCCTTTGTGACACTTGGTTGAAATATATGTTATGCAATGAGAATCCATGTAAATCCAAGCTAATTAGGACAAGGTGCGAGCACTATTGGTATTCTATGCATGAGACTTGCAACTTATAGGATGTCTTATGCATAACACATATGAATTATTACTACCGTTGACAAAATTGTTTCTATGTTTTCAAAATGAAAAGCTCTAGCACAAATATAGTAATCCATGCTTCCCTCTGCGAAGGGCCATTCTTTTACTTTATGTTGAGTCAGTTTACCTACTTCTCCTATCTTAGAAGCAAACACTTGTGTCAACTGTGTGCATTGATTCCTACATACTTGCTTATTTGCATTCATCATATTACTTTGTGTTGACAATTATCCATGAGATATATATCCATGAGATAAACATGTTGAAGTTGAAAGCAACTCGCTGAAACTTATATCTTCCTTTGTGTTGCTTCAAAACTTTCTACTAAGAATTTATTGCTTTATGAGTTAACTCTTATGCAAGACTTATTGATGCTTGTCTTGAAAGTACTATTCATGAAAAGTCTTTGCTATATGATTCAGTTGTTTAAGTCACTGTCTTTACCATTGCTTTGAATCACTTCATTCATCTCATATGCTTTACAATAGTATTGATCAATATTATGATAACATGTCACTTCAGAAATTATCCTTGTTATCGTTTACCTACTCGAGGGGGAGTAGGAACTAAGCTTGGGGATGCTTGATACGTCTCAAACGTATCTATAATTTCTTATGTTCCATGCTAGTTTTATGACAATACTCACATGTTTTATATACACTTTACATTTTTATACGCATTTTCCGGCACTAACCTATTAATGAGATGCCGAAACGCCAGTTCCTGTTTTGTGCTGTTTTTGGTTTCAGAAATCCTACACAGGAAATATTCTCGGAATTGGACGAAACGAATGCCCACGGTCTTATTTTTCCACGGAGCTTCCAGAAGACCGAAGAGGATACGAAGTGGGGCCACGAGGCACCGACACCACAAGGCGGCGCGGCCAAGGAGGGGCCCGCGCCGCCCTAGTGTGTGGGCCCCTCGTGAGCCCCCCGACTCTGCCCTTCCGCCTACTTAAACTCCCCGTCGCGAAAACCCTATTACCGAGAGCCACGATACGAGAAAAGTTCCAGAGACGCCGCCGCCGCCAATCCCATCTCGGGGGATTCAGGAGATCGCCTTCGGCACCCTGCCGGAGAGGGGAATCATCGGCCGGAGGACTCTACATCACCATGATCGCCTCCAGACTGATGTGTGAGTAGTTCATCCTTGGACTATGGGTCCATAGCAGTAGCTAGATGGCTGTCTTCTCCTCTTGTGCTATCATGTTAGATCTTGTGAGCTGCCTATCATGATCAAGATCGTCTATTTTTAATGCTACATGTTGTGTTTGTTGGGATCCGATGAATATGGAATACTATGTCAAGTTGATTATCAATCTATCATATATGTTGTTTATGTTCTTGCATGCTCTCCGTTGCTAGTAGAGGCTCTAGCCAAGTTGATACTTGTGACTCCAAGAGGGAGTATTTATGCTCGATAGTGGGTTCATGCCTCCATTGAATGCGGGACGATGGACGAGAAAGTTCTAAGGTTGTGGATGTGTTGTTGCCACTAGGGATAAAACATCAATGCTTTGTCTAAGGATATTTGTGTTGATTACATTACGCACCATACTTAATGCAATTATCTCGTTGTTTGCAACTTAATACTTGGAAGGGGTGCGGATGCTAACCTCGAAGGTGGACTTTTTAGGCATAGATGCATGCTCGGATAGCGGTCTATGTACTTTGTCGTAATGCCCTAATTAAATCTCATAGTAGTCATCATGATATGTATGTGCATTGTTATGCCCTCTCTATTTGTCAACTGCCCAACTGTAATTTGTTCACCCAACATGCTATTTCTTATTGGTGAGACACCACTAGTGAACTGTGGACCCTGGTCCATTCTTTTACATCTGAAATACAATCTACTGCAAACTCTGTTCTTTGTTGTTCTTCGCAAACAAACATCATTCTCTACACCATACGTTTAATCCTTTGTTTACAGCAAGCCGGTGAGATTGACAACCTCACTGTTAAGTCGGGGCAAAGTATTTTGATTATGTTGTGCAGGTTTCACGTTGGCACCGGAATCCCTGGTGTTGCGCCGCACTACACTCCTTCACGAACAACCTTCACGTGGCCTTCATCTCCTACTGGTTCGATAACCTTGGTTTCTTACCGAGGGAAAACTCGCTGCTGTACGCATCACACCTTCCTCTTGGGGTTCCCAACACACGTGTGTCTCACGTGCCATCAGGGCTTCGACTTCCTTCTTCCCCGCCTTGATCCTCCTTGGCGCGGCCTCTTCCTCTTCTCCGCCTCAGCGTCAAACAAGTTCTGGAGGGACGCGATGATCAGCAAATGCTCCTGCAGGTCGTCGTCGAAGGCTTGCTCGTCCTCCAGCAGCAGGGCAAGCATCTCATCGTCGCTGTCCATGGCTAAAGCAAAATCAATGGTTAAAATTGCGCCGAGGCAGACGACGCAACAAACAGCGGCCAATCGTGCCTACCTGGTAAGTCGTCGAGCATCTTCTGTGCGCGGAGGTGGGGCGGATTTGACGGCGCGTTCTGGGATGCGCTGGCGAAGCGGCGGCGTGGCACGACTGTCGGGAGCCCCAGCCGCGACGACGGTGCCGACTCTCAGCAGAGATCAGACGCCCAAACGGCCGAGAAATCCAGCGGCGGCGGAGGGGTGGGAGACGCGGGAAGGAAGGAGCGACGAGAAAAGAGGCGCGAACCAACGGTTTATGCAAATAGTCGCCGACATGTGGGAGCCCGCCTCGCTTTTCGTTGTGTCCAGCGTGCCCGGAGCGTCCCCAGTGGGATGGGGACGATCTCGGGGCGCCGGACACCGTATCTGGACGCGCCGGACAAAAATGGGTTTTGGGGACGCGGTTGGAACGGGTTTTTTATCCGGCGCGTCCCAAATTGCTTTTGGGGACGCTTTGGGGGACGCGGCTAACACCTCGGCTCTTGGACAGTACCGGCCCAATTGGAGGCCTACCTAACCGAGGCGACGATCTCGTGCGGCTGCGGCCCACGGATGTGAGCAGCACGTCGGCATCGCAGCGCAGCGCAGCGGAGAGGGAGAGGGAGCCACCAGACCTGATCCGCGGCCAAAAAGTCGACCGGATGTGTGGCTCTCCCGCCGCCCCTCGATTTCCTCGTCCCCACCGCCGCCTCTGCCCTCCTCGTCGACGACAACGCCACTTCCCCTCCGCTCACTCCACACACTCTTAAACCCTCACTCCTCTCCCTCCCCGACCTCCGGAACTCCACACACCCACACCCACACCCACAAACCGTCTCCGTCAGACATGGCGCCTTCCGCCGCCTGCCCTCCCCACTCCATGGCGTCCGTGTCCCGAGCCCTCCGCCCGCGCTCCTGCCTCGCCGCTCCTCGTCTCGGTACGCGCCCCTTCGATTCCGCTTCCTCCTCCGCATTTCTTTGACCTGACGACCTGGTTCGCTCGCGTGTGGATGCAGGGTGCGGTCTGCGAGTCGCGTGCTCCGTGCCGGCGTACGGGGGCGCGACGGAGAAGGCGGAGTGGGGATTGGCCATTGCGCCCGCACCAGCCACCAGTGCTTCCGGTCCCGTTGCGAGGTAATTGGGCCAGGAAATACGTCGAGGCCATGGATTGCCCAATTGTAGGGTTTTGGTTGGTCAACGCGTTTTCATAATTCTCAACGCGTTAAAAACAGTAGGCGCCGTTGGATCTGCCACTCGTGCAACTTGTTTACTGTGGAGATTGAGGTTCATGAACCGAACAAGCAGCAGTACTCAATGAGTGGCTGCTGTGAAATGTGTACTGGTATAGGTGCAGTAGAATTCATCTACCTCTTTTCAGCAACTGATGCCAGTGCGTTTTGGGTCTCAAGTTCATGATATGTTGACATACAGCACCGGTGAACATACTTACTTTTGGTATTAATAATAACTCTAATGGTTCAAGTTCTTCATTTTTGCCCCGAAAGGTCCAAAACGGTAAACTCATGAGTGAAGCGACTTGTATTTACATTAGTCATGTAGTAGTCTGTTCAACTTCATTCTACCTTCTAATCGTAGTGTGCTTTCTCTTCTAAACTTCATGTCTCAAATGCTTAAATAAAAATCAGGTGGACTAGTTGGTCTACCTTTTCAATTTTCTTGCGGTATCTCAACTAAAGTCTAAAACATAAGTTTGTATGGATTTTATCATGCCTACACTCTTCAACCACGTTTATGCATCACGGAAAAACTCATTTATGTGCAGCAAGTACACAGGGTCTTGCAGGTGCACACTTGGTAATTGTTTTGCAGGTTCACATTTTTTTAAATGACGCACGTACATTAATTTTATTTAGAGCACATGTACGCAATTCGAATTTGTGTGCTATCTCTCCAATTCTTGATATCCAGGGAATTATTTTCCTGGAGAATCAATATTGTACCATCATCTAATAGAGTTAAATTTCTCCAAATAATTTGAGTTCACGAGAACCATCTCTGTGAATTTTTTTTCTTCTAAATGTTACCACTGGTTTATGCTTCCTGATGCAAGGCACCTGGGTTTGAGTCTTCCCAACCTACTTTAGATGCAAAGCTAAGGGGGAGTTTTTCCCCCATAGTTGCATGTTTTTTGGTTTATGCTACTTGACCAGATAATTCGAAGATATAATTACTTTTCCTAAATGAAAAGACAATCTGTTTCTTTCTCAGGAGCCGTCAATTTTTGTGCAAGGCGGAAGCTAACATATCTAGTAATCTGCCGGAGAGCATACCGGCTGGAGCAAGCCAGTATGAGAAAATAGTTGAGCTACTCACCACTCTTTTCCCTGTCTGGGTAAGTTGCTACGAGAGCATCTTTCTGTTTATTTTTTTTTTCTAATGTGTAGTTTCTTTTTTTAATGAAACACAAATCTTTGTGAATCTAGTAATATGAAGATTATCTTTGGCAGGTCATATTAGGTACCATTATTGGCATCTACAAGCCGTCGATGGTAAACTTTCTCTCACCTGCAATTTCCATACTATTTGTACTCTCAGCTAATGCCATACCAAACTGAATGTATGGTTTTCTACTTTCCTCGGGCTTACAGGTCACATGGTTGGAGACTGATCTTTTTACTGTGGGCCTAGGATTCCTAATGTTGTCAATGGGACTAACATTGACATTTGAAGATTTCAGGAGATGTTTGAGAAATCCATGGACGGTATGTAACTGTACCTTAGCCGCATGTATTATATAGAAATACTGATACATTTCCATTCTTAATACCTCCTGAAATGATGTTGAATCTCTTTTGGTTCACTGATGTAATAGCTACTTTGCAGGTTGGTGTGGGATTTCTCGCGCAGTATTTGATCAAGCCTATGCTAGGTTATGCTATCGCATTGGTAATGCTAACCATAGGCATGCATAATATTGTTGATTCAGTTGTGCATAATTCACTGCTCGTGTATTATTAAATTTCTGATGAGTAGGTGTATTGTTGGTTCAACCATAATTGCTTTATCCCAAAACCAAGTATTTAATTCAAACATTGTAATCCAAACTCATTATATCTACACTAACCAAATATTAAGTTTGATGAGTGCATAATGTTCTGCAGAAGTAAATATTAAATCTCCAAATGTCCTTTCTATGATAACAAGATAAGTACTTCTGATACTGGATAGGAGTTTGAATTTGTTGATATGTCTCAGGAGATGTTTTATTATTATTATTTTTTTTAATTGTAAAATAATGATGTAATAAGAAGTAACAAAAAACATATGAATGAATTGATAAAAAACTGTAAGTGACACTTTTGTTTGTGTTATGCTGGTCATTTTCTATGATCAACAGGCTTATGCGAGGTCTTTCCATCTAAGGTTTATGGAAAATTAAATGAAAAATATGATAATTGGCTCAGATTAATATACTGATATAATACTCTATGCCCTGAGTACCTATTTGGCACTTGATAGGATTGCATTAAAATCAGCAATCCATGCTACTTTTCTTGTTCTTTTTGTTTCTCTTTTCACTCTTCGGTTTCTACAGTTTTTTGTTGGTTTTCATCTCTAACCTAGCCTAGCTTGCTTGGGACAGAAGGCTTTATTGTTTTCTGTCAATGTGACTTACTTTCCTCATTTTTTGGTGTACCTCATTTCCTTAGTTCTTCGATTAATGTATGCCTGAGTTGAGAGATATATGATTCTGTGGGTAAAGCAATTCTATTTGTTCATGACAAACAATTTTAACCTAGAATTCCTTGTAGCAAATGGAATTTGCACCAAGTAAAATTTCTGCATAGGCCTTTATCGTTGTAGTATCGACTATTTATCTGCACCTAATTTGTTGTCCTATTTTACAGACACTGAAGTTATCCGCTCCTCTTGCAACTGGTCTTATTTTGGTCTCATGTTGTCCTGGTGGTCAAGCATCAAATGTTGCAACTTACATATCCAAAGGAAATGTTGCCCTTTCAGTTCTTATGACCACGTAAGCTTTGGATATTCTTTGAGAAAAGAGAGTTCCTTGGTGCTTCTTTTAATCTTATTTTCCATATACGGATATACATGCATCTCTTGAGTCCCTTTGTTCATTAAGGAAGTGAAGCCTTTAAGATTGACTTTGTCCATTAATTAAGTATGGAATATGATAGTTGTTTTAAAATTTGATGCATTATTTTGCAGAGTTTAATTATTATAATCATAAGCTTGAACTGCTAACAGTTTGCATAAAAATATTGAACACCACATTTGTTTTGGATATTCCATCACAAGTTCTAGCTTTGAAAATTTTATCTGGTCCGAGCAACTAAGCACCTTTTGTAGTGAATACCTGTAAAATTGCTGCCTACCATGATGAAACACTCAAAACACGCTCTCTGCTTTGAAGATGTAAATAGACTTACTATTGAGGATGCCACAATGTTAAAAAAAGTTTAAGCACAGAATACTTTTGGAATGTATATATTGTGTCACGTGAAGCATGCCATCCTTCTAATTGTGAAACATTTTAAAGTAGGTAGTACCTTAGTAGGTTATCATAGCAGTAGTGTCTATTGCGTAAGTATTCTTTGCTGATACTAGGCAGCAAACCTGTTACTTGCACATAACTTATGTGGCATCATTCTACTTGATTTAATTCAGCAACCTCTTTTAATTCAGTAACCTCTTAGATACTATGTTGCGTGCTTTAGTCTACTGCCCACCCAATACTATTCTAACAACTTGTTTTTTCTTTATCTTCCAGTTGTTCGACTATTGGTGCTATAGCAATGACACCACTCCTTACTAAACTCCTTGCTGGCCAACTAGTCCCTGTTGATGCTGCAGTAAACACACGATGATCCATATCCTGAATTAACTTCTTGCTAGTTTAATTGGTCAAGTCTGTTTTGGTTAAAGATTTTTATTGTGCAGGGTTTGGCCATCAGTACTTTCCAGGTTGTTTTAATGCCAACTATTATTGGAGGTGCTTAAAAATCTTAATTGAAGATCCATTGTACTGTATTGGCATCTTTGGAATGCCTTTGACATATGTTGTGACATTATTTCTGTTATTTTGCAGTCTTGGCGCATGAGTACTTTCCCAAGTTTACTGAGCGCATTATCTTCGTTACACCTCTGATAGGGGTCATCCTGACCACTTTGCTTTGTGCTAGCCCTGTAAGTGTCAATAATTGATTGAGTAATGCTTCAAAGTTGTTCAATCCATCATTAATAGGTGAAATTCAGATATGTCCTAATTAAAAGAAAGAGTGGAATTATTGCTTGAGTTAATTGAAATACATTTTGTTGAACTTTAACCTAAATAATTTCTGCTCTGCACAAAGTTTGCAATATCTCATTGAATTGCGACATCACTGACATTTAATGGGCTTATACTATTTTGAAGATACATTTTTCGAATAAAATGTTTTGCTCTTATTTTTGATATTTGGATATATTCCTAATTTATTTTAATATTTGTAACCCAATTTTTTCATCTTACAAGATAGGGCAAGTCGCAGAAGTGTTGAAAACTCAAGGTGCTCAACTTATTCTCCCTGTTGCCCTGCTGCATGCTGTTGCATTTGCTCTTGGGTATTGGCTCTCGAAATTGTCTTCTTTCGGGGAATCAACTTCAAGGACCATCTCCATTGAATGTGGGATGCAGGTACACAAATATTCAAATGTTCAGTTTTGATTTTTTTTTCTTAAACATAGTGCAGGTATGGCCTTTAAGAAGTTTATGATTCTCATAATGTTGTTCTGAATATATGAAAAGTAAATTTAGTTAACATATATATGGACATCTAAATATGCAAATATGTTATATCTGTCTAATTCCAGTGGATACTAAAAGGTCCAAGGGTTAAGGATACATATGTCTAGGTTTACAACATGGACAGATATCGAAATACTGATATATAAATTTTCTTGTCTTAACCATAGTGCATGTATGGTCTTTAATAAATTTATAATTCTTATATTGTTTTGCTGGATATTAGAAAGGTAAATTTAGTCACAAATATGCATGTAAGGCAGTCAGTTTCTCATGTAGTTCTTGGTGAAATAAGATGTCATGTCTATCTAACTGTGGTGGACATGGGAAAGTTTAAGGGTTAAGGATAAATCTGTCTAGGTTTACATCATCGACACTTGCTAAATGGAACAAGATAGTCCATAACAGTTCCTCTTATTGTCAAATAACGATTTTGAGTTTGCATAGCATTGAGACTTGCCGTAGATATTTTAACCTTTTCAGTACTACATGTGAAGTTTACAGCTATTCTAAACATTCTTCATGCTGTAATGCCCTTTGTTCTTAACAGTGACATTTTTCATGTTTCCAGAGCTCTGCACTTGGATTTTTACTTGCCCAAAAGCATTTCACAAACCCACTTGTTGCTGTTCCTTCTGCTGTCAGTGTTGTGTGCATGGCGGTAGGTTCTCTTGCCTCTTCTCATAGCTCCATAGTCACTACATGTATTGCGTGATGATTCATGTCAATATCTGAGTGCACTTTTTGCATGACAGCTCGGAGGCAGTGCTCTTGCAGTTTTCTGGAGAAACAAAGGACTTCCAGCAGATGATAAAGACGATTTCAAGGAATGAAACAAGAACAACTCTAAGCTCCAGCTGCTAGTCGTTGCCTTGTTGTAGTTGAGTGCAGTTACATCAGAGCTTATTTCATGTTCGCATATTTTAGGTATGGATAGCAGGATAAGGACGCTTATTCTAGAGAATACCATATTATTTATAGGGGATTTTTTGTGATTTAGATATGAGTTTGCACTATGAAGTTTGGTGGGTATTGTATTTTTAATATTGGAAATAAGCTGTTTTTCGGCAAAGCAGGAATTCTTTTACAGGCTGTTGCCCATCCACATTATGTGGGCGATCAGAGTAATTGGTTTTCCAGTTTGCTTTTTTTGAATTAAAGCATTGTACCTACTCCGTCCATTCCAAAAATCGCAGCATTGTCTAGATATAGACATATCTATATATAAAAATGCGTTTGGAACTCTGGATACATTTGTGTCTAGACAAAGCTCCAACAAAGTTTTTTTTTGGAATGGAGGGAGTATTTACTTTTGTAACAAGTTTGGAAGGTTTATAAATATTCTTGTTATCAGAATCTTACAATTATCTTTTTTTTATTTTAGATTAGAATCTTACAATTATTGAGTTATGCAAAAGCTTGCATCAATATCTGGGCCAGCTGGAAACAGATGGCCTCACAGTGAACCAAAATGTTAGACATCAACATGATCAAATCAGTAACAGGCGTCAACTCTGCTCTCTGGTGTAGTGGCCCAGTCCAGTTATATGTTTCTTTCATCCAAAGCCTAAGACAAGGCCTATGTACTTTTCTTGAAAGGGAAGCGGTCGGGAAGGGATCAAGGGACCTACAATAAATTTATTTTTGAAAAACATATGAGAAGAGAAATTCACATCTCTGGAGACTTTCTTCCTTCGACTGATATGATTCACTACCTCCATTTTAAAATATCTATTGTAGACTTGTCTAGATTTACATGTACCTAGATGAGTTTTAGCTGTTGGATTATTAGACAATTTCCGAGTGAGTTTAATTACCGAAAGCAACATTATAGATGCACAACCATACTTAACCACACACATCAGACTAAGCACATGCATCAGATTTGAACAAGGAACAAGCAACAGTGCAAGGTGGGAGAGGAAAAACACGTACATCGCGACCGGGAAGGTCGCACCAGCAGCACCACCACCACCATGGGAGTTGTTGAAGTCGCCCATGGTGTAGTCGGAGTCGTCGATAAAGCAGTCGAATCCGGCGAAGAAGAGCACGAACAGCAGCGAGCAGTCGCGCCGAGACGCTCCCCAAAAACCTTATCGCCCGTCTCCCGGTGCAGGATCTCAACGGACGGGGTTTCGGAGGCCTGCTCTCCCGCACGGCTATGCACGCAGTCGCCAGAATGGGGAAGACTAGAGAGTAGCGCAGCAAAAAGAACTTCGTATGAGAGACAGACTAGAGAGTTCTGAGAGCTGTATTTTCCAGATCTGATCTGTCTCCTTGTATAGCCTGGGAGGAGAGCCGACCCGACCGCGTTGCCACGCGTAGGAAGCCAGGGACATGCGGCGAGCATGCACATGCAAGTCGACACGTACCCAACTCAGTTGGTGCACCAAGCAAAAATTTAGGCTTCCTTGAGTGTGTCTCGAACTCGAACTCGAGTCGCGAAACGCGACGTGCGTGCGTGATGTGACGTGCCGTGCCGAGCCAAGGCGGGGTGGGCGGAGGAGAAGGAGTGCGCGAGGGCTCCTTCTATTCTCACTCACTTGGAAGGACTAGAACAACAGCCCTTATATATCACTCCAACTCTCTCCCAACTAGCAATGTGGGACTAAACTTTGTCCCCAATGCTGTCCCAAGCTACCAACGTGATGGGCCTTAAGATTTCAGGAATTGTAGACTACATGGGCTGCCTTATTGGGCTGCAGCCCATTTACATTCAACAATCCCCTACAAGATCTCATATGCACATCAGATGACACATTAGTTTCATTCACTGTTTAATATACATGCACTTCAATGGAGACTGTTAAGTTGAACTTCCACCTAGACAAGGAGTTACGCTTGACTACAACTGAACAATGGACTATGCCTTGAATTGTCAGTCTTTGTGCAACAAGTTTCACTCAATGTTAGCACGGTACTAGGCTACCATAAACTTCCCCTCTGGTGGAGCTTATAAGTCATACTCCTCAGCCCTTCATGAACTTACTAGAGATTCACCCAAATCTCCCACACTATGACCAGTAGTGTCACTCGTATAGGTGTGTTCTTCAAAGATCGCCCTGTAGGACAGCGTCTTCGCTCATCAAGAGCCGCTCAGAACACATTAAGACATTGTCAACCTGCCTTACAGTAGCTATGAGAGAATTGCATCTGCAGCGGAGTGGGAGTAATAAATTTTCTCTCAACTCAGTTGCTCCGGTTTGTTTTCCCAGGTCCTAGTTCATGGAATTTCCGATCACATAGGTTGGGTTACCCCCTCGGCAACTCAAGCGGGTCTCAAACCCATCTCCCTCGATGCAAGGTCTATCATGTTTCTTGATAGTCCTTTTGTGAAAGCATCTGCCAGATTTTTAGCACTTTGGACATAATCCAATGCTATCACTCCGGAGTTCTTCAGTTTTCTGACGGACTTCGATCTCCTCTTGATATGTTTGGAACTTTTCATATTATCCTTAGAACTTTTCACTTTAATAATCACAGTTTGATTATCACAGTTCATGAGGATGGCCGGTATTGCTTTTCCAACCATAGGCAAGTCCATCAAGAGCTCACGAAGCCATTTCGCTTCGACAGTAGCTGTATCTAATGTTGCGAGTTATGCTTCCATAGTTGACCTCGTTAAGATGGTCTGCTTGCAAGACTTCCAGGAAACAGCGCCACCACCAAGAGTGAAAACATATCCACTTGTGGCCTTCATCTTAGCATCTGAAATCCAATTGGAATCACTATACCCTTCAAGTCCTCTTGAAAACATATCCATAACTCATGGTTCCCTTTAGATAGCGCATTACTCTCTCAAGAGCATGCCAATGATCATCTCCTGGGTTGGCCACAAACCGGCTAAGTTTGCATACAACAAACGAGATATCAGGCCTCGTAGCGCAAGCTAAATACATGAGTGAACCAATGATTTAAGAGTATCTTAATTGATCTCTAGTTGTCTTTTCATTCTTTCGAAGCAAGACACTAGGATCATAAGGTGTGAGAGAAGATTTGCAATCAGCATAGCCAAATCTGCTCAACACCTTCTCAACATAATGAGATTGCACAAGTGTAATCCCATTATTCTCATCTCGCAGTAACTTGATGTTTAATATAACATCAACTTCTCCAAGATCTTTCATCTCGAAACACTGAGATAAGAAGGTTTTGACCTCCTCAATCACTTTGAGACTTGTCCCAAGAATTAGTATGTCACCCGCATACAAGCATATGATAACTCCCTCACCCCCACCATGGTGGTAGTACACACATTTGTCAGCTTCATTAACAACAAAGCCCACAGATGTCAGAGTTCTTTCAAACTTTTCATGCCATTGTTTGGGTGCTTGTTTGCGACCATACAAAGATTTTTTTAATTTAAACACCTTTCTTTCTTGACCTTGTAGTACGAAACCATCAGGCTGTTACATGTAAATTTCCTCGTCCAACTCTCCATTTAGGAAAGCCGTCTTAACGTCAATTTGATGAACGAGAAGACCGTGCGAGGCAGCCAATGACAGTAGTACTTGAATGGTGGTCAATCTCGCCACAGGTGAGTAGGTATTGAATAAATCTCCGCCTTCCTTTTGGGTATAGTCTTTTGCTACAAGCCGAGCTTTATACTTCTCAATAGTACCATCAGCTCGAAGCTTCTTCTTAAATACCCATTTACATCCTACAGGTTTGCACCCATAAGGACGCTCAGTTAACTCCCACGTTCCATTAACCAAGATGGAATCCATCTCGCTTTGAACCGCTTCCTTCCAGTAGTCTGCATCAGGAGATGCGAGAGCTTTTGAAATGGTAGTGGGAGTATCATTCACAAGATACACAATGAAATCATTACCAAAAGACTTTCCTTTGTCTCTTACTCCTTGTGGGAGCTTCATTGTCATCTTCATCAGAATCCGAACTCTCGTTATCAGATTCCTCATCAGACTCCATATGAGTTTCATGTATTGGATCAGATTCCCAACTAGACATGCCATGCATATCTCTCATAGGAAATATATCCTCAAAGAATGTAGCATCTCTTGATTCAAAGATGGTGCCAACATTCATGTCGTCCACTCCATATTTCACCACAAGAAATCTATAAGCAATGCTATGGGAAGCATAGCCAAGAAAGACACACTCCACGGCTTTTGGTCCAAGCTTTCGCTTCTTGGTGATTGGCAAATTCACTTTAGCCAAACAACCCCAAGTTCGTAGGTAGGAGAGTGATGGCCTTTTATTTTCACATTCCTCATAAGGGGTTATCTCTTTATTCTTGGTTGGAACACGGTTTAGGACATGACACGAAGTCAATATAGTGTGGTGACCCGGCATACCACTGCATGGTGTAGTATGCAAGTCTGATATAACACCAATGAAACACCGTTCCACTAGTATTATATCGCTCAGAGTGGTACAACAGAAACATATGCGGGTCCAAGGCATGTCTATAGCATTACAACAATGACTCTGTTACATAAGATCATCACATCCTCCTACTTTACAATGAGGTAAAACTGCAAATAAACTCCAAAAGAACGACTCGAAGTCTAGTCTTATCACGAACTCTAATTATAGAGTATTTAACTAACTCTAGAGGCTGTGAATAGATTCTAGCTAAATAGGAGCTAGATTTAGGAAACTAGTTCCCTTCTATGGCTAAACTAGGTTTTCTCCTTGATGTATGTGGTATCTGACTCCTCTGACAGGGTCTTGTCTCTTGAAGTAGTTGTTGACTCCTCGACCTTCGAGTTGCACTTGTAGATCCTCCTTCGATGCCTTCATATCTAGCGGGGGATTTAAGAGTGGGATGAGTACGAGCGTACTCAACAAGTTCATTATAGGAAAGAGGTGTTTAATGCACTAACTACAACATTAGACCAGAAAGTCTAATACCAATGCGGGTTTTCATAACCATTTCTTCAAAAGGTTGCTTTTATTCGGAAGAACTATGTCCGTCGGCCTTCACCGGTTTACTAGAACTTCATGGAGCTCCTTTCCGGCCGCGTTCGCGAGTTCCATATCCCGGAACGAGGGAGTGACGAGTCACGGTTCTTTACACTCTGCGAGAGGTGTGTTGCTTTATCCATAAGAGATCTTAACCTTGGTGCCAACCGGGGGCGACCCGTCCACACTTCCTTTGGTGTGAGGCCCGGTATAAGGTCTAGCCAATCATGTTCCTCCGCTACCTCGAACACCCACCCGTTGTTGCATGCCCCGACCACGGGTCCACGTCGGTCCCATTATTCCTGTAGATTTCAAGGTGGACCCCGACCACGACAACGATGCTTGGGCTCTACCATACACTCCTACGCCGGTAGGCTGCAACCCATCCTAGACCGCAATACCGTGGGGACTTAGGACTCCCCGACCTCACCATCTTGCTCCTTCGGGCGACAAGTGTACTACGGACTATGCCGTGGGGACTTAGGACTCCCCGAGCCTCACCAGCTTGCCCCCTTGGATTACAAGTGTACTACGGTAAAGCGCATCCGTTGATGAACGAGAGGTGGAAACACTTTTGACTACTCAGTCCCACTCTGGATCTTATGGTTAACACGGGTATTACGGCACAAGAATCACTGGCGACATTTGTTGTTTAATCCTAGATGGATATTAACCCTTGCAATGGAACCTCCACCATATCAACACAATCCATGGTTCCATTGCCCACCACATAGTCATATTCATAGTTTATGAAAGTAGTGGTTTTGGTTTTTATGCAATAGTGATAACCATAATACTTTGCAAGTAATTTGATAAAAATACTCAAATGACATGAGCAAGTGATGAACTTGCCTTTCTTGACTGCAAGATCATGCATGCAAAAGCTTCGATACGTGATAACTCCAAATTCTGAAATACCATCATCGTCCGGTAAGGACAATGTTTAAAGAGCTGGTAAAGATGCTTATAATGCATAGTATGAGATGCAATCGTCCCGAATGTAACCTAACCCCGATGATTTAGGATTGATGAGTGGTAAATATTTCTTTAGGGTGTGTTGCACTTTTAGGATGGTTCTCAAACAAGGTTCTTATTAGGGTTGGTGATATTATGGCATAAACAAGTAATATGATGCAACATAACAAGCATATATTCAAAGGATAGTAGTGGAATAGTATGTAAAGAACAATTGTCAATTTTATGTTCTATTGGACATGGTTGGTGATTATTTATACTATTCTTCAAAAGAATAACCTTTGAAGAACATGTTAATTAAAAAGTAATAAGTATTTCAACTAAGACTAGGGCTTCTAGGGTTTGATTGACCTTTGTTCTTCAAAAGAATAACTTTTGAAGAACAAGTTAATAAGAATGAGACCTACTATAAATAGAAGCTATGGCTTCTAGGGTTTACTATTGGATTCATTTAGTTCTCTAATAGAGACTAGTTGGTTTCTTAAGTTGGGTTAGTTCTATATACAACAAGTATTGGCAGGTTTATTACTATGGTTGATTATGGTATCATATCAAAGGATGATGGTCAAGGTGGTGTTATGAGTTAGGGTTTACTATTGCTTCATATTTGCTTCACTAAGTAATCACTAATGGTTTCTAAGCTAAGTGGTGTATTACTCTCTAAGTAGGGTTTAGTGGTATAGGAGCATGTGATGTGCATTACTTCACAAAATTGGTGTTAGGGTTCATCACTAGGATTCTACTAGGTTTGATGGTTGAGGTTGATCCTAATGGTGTGATATGGTGATCAATGGTGCTAACATATTAATAAGCTAGGGTTTATACCTAGGTGGCACTAATTGGTTACATAAGATATTATTCAAAGATGAAAGCATGAAGTGATAACTTCATTTGCATTTGAGTTAATAATATCCTAATAAAATATTAGCATGTTTTTTTATTTGCTTGGTTTAGTACTATGACTAAGGTTAATTGGCATATGATCACATGTTATAAACAACTCGGGTTTTAGAGTTAAAAATAATTTGGGATGATCACATAAAATAATGAGATCAAGGTTTTTACTCATATTAAAACTAGGTTTCTAATTTGTGATACAATTCTTAAAATAATAATTGAATAAGTTTGAAATACAAATAATAATGGATTTAACATTGTATTATTTTTGAACGATTTAATCAAATATTAAAAATACTATTAGGGTTTAGGGTTTTTAATTATTAGTTGAAGTGGTCAATCAGGATTTTTATATGACTAAACATAACCATAAAGAAACAATTGTGGTATTCTATGAAAGTTTTAATACAAAGTAATATTTGCTATTTTCTTGATGTGAAAATAGAAATAAAAAAGTTATATTTTTAATATTTATGTCTTAATCGTTTAAGATGTAAGAATTGCTTTTCTAGAATTAGTGAAAAGTTCATATTGTTTTACTTTGGCTGTTGTATTATTTGTTTCTGTTTTTACTTGTATTTAGAAATTCTTAATTTTATGAATAATTTATTTATATTTGGAGTTTCTCATGACTTGATTTATTTAGAAGATAAATCGGTAAAAAAAAATAAATAAATAGCTAAATGGTTAGATGGGCTGGCCCAATTGGTTTGGCCCAAACCTGGTCCGACTTAGTCGGCCTGGTCGAGCACGGGCAAGACCCGACTCCTCTCTCTCGCTCTCCTCCCCCACACGCACGCACACGACACACACGCACCCAAGCCCCTGGTCGATCCCCTTTCCCTGAGATGGCGCCGATGCCGCTCCGGCCGGCCGCTGGCCAACTCCGGCGCCGCCGCCACCGACGAACCTCTTGCTCGCTATCCTTTGCCGTTTCTACGCAGCCGTGGCGCTCAACTCGCCCCCACGCACGCCCCTCTGCGAACCCTAGCCGCCTCCTATTCCGGCCGTTGCCGGCCGATTCGGCCATCGCCGGCCTCGGCGAACGCTGCCGTTGGTCAAGGTGGCGCCGCAACGGTCGTCTCCGCCTGATCCCCTTCGCCGCCATCTGGTCCGGTGCTCACGCGCCTGCGCTGGCTCCGGCCGATTCCGTGGTTCCGATCGTCGCCGGCAACCACTAGCGCCACTGCGCGTCGGTGACATTCACTCCGACTTTCTCTGCCTATTCTCTGTCGCCACCACGATCTGGTGGTGAAGTATTTGTGCCACACATGGTGTTGTGGTGGTGTTGGCATGGTGTTGTTGGGGTACTCTTGGCTGTGCTGTGATGGGGGTGCTGCTGCTTCAAGCCGTGTGTCGACCACCGCCTCGACGCCGGCGGACGGTAGTGTCTGCAACCCCGGCGCCCTCCATCTGCCGCTCGGTTGCTTTGGTGGTGTATTGGTGGCGATGTGGTGTTGTGGTTTGCTGCTGCCTGTGCGGCTGTATTGTCGGTGAACTAGTGGTGTGGTGGCTACTTCGTCCCCGACGCCGGAAGGATGGTGCCGTAGGCGCAACCCCGGCGTCGACTACATCGCCTACTCCCTAAGTATTTCACTGTGAGTTATTTCCTCTCCATTACTCTATCTATGATTCCGCTGTCATGAGCTGTATCTGCTTGATGATCCAGTGCTCCTAGTTTGGATAATTAACTACTCTGGCATGAATTAATGACTCCTAAAACTTTGACAGTTCAGTTAACACTTGCTTACCCTTTTAGTGAGATAAGCAAGATACAAGAATTATTGCTTGCAGATTGGTGCTTTGCTTGATGGCTTTATCATGAGCTTGTATGTATGTTTCTATTGCTTTTGTTGCAGTTGATTTCACTGGATCATGTGCATATATGATCTCGATCATTTGATTCTATTTGTGGTGATAGGATGGATAATTACGGTCTTTGGACAGATCTCGGTACTAGATAGTTAAACCGAGAAGGTCGGATGCTTTACTTGTTGGCTGGCTGATGAGCTTGTGTGCAACGATTTACCTAAAACCGATAAGAACCGATATGTGCTTGATACTTGGCTGGGCCTGTGATGCATAGGTCGAGGCAACAATACCGGATAAGAACGAGATACTAAAGTGTGGCTTATAATTTCTCCGTGATGAATTTGCATAGCATCTCTATGCGGATCCGAGAGAAAATCCATCTCTCAGTCTTCCTAGGTTGAAACCGAGTCGAAGGGTATTTAGATGAAATCATTGGGTAGTCTCCTTTTATTTCCCCGAAGATGGTCATACAAGCTATGAACAGATACTACTTGAACTATAAAAGCTATATATTGCTGTCTACCTGATGCACTTCTGTAGCATGTATTTTATCTGTTGGGGTATGAGTATTCTTCTTGTGGATGCCTCCTCCTCCTCCTAGCTTCTCGATCTGCTTCCTCATATTCGGGTTTGTAAGTTCTATCTATTGTTCTTCTTTGAGCTGGTGGATAATAAAAGGAATTCCTGCTGTTCTATAGCTGCCGATGCTGTTCTAGGGCTGGAACGAATTTGCTGGAAGGATCAAATGGTTTGGCTTGTTGTGGCTGTGCTGTTTATATAGTGCTGGGATGTTGGCTGTGGGAGTGACAACACACACTGTGTGTGAGCTGCCTGTGTGCTGCTATCACTACTGTAGGTGAGCAAGTTGGCTTTGTCTGGCTCATGCTTATCTCATGGTGTCCCTTATCTTTGATACTGCCAGATGTGTTATTTGTATTGGCCTGTTGGCATGTGGGCTTAGTGTTATACCACCGAATTTTAATATGTGGTCTAATGATTCATCTTGATACTTTAATGTCAATGGTGGATTGCTTAATTTAAAACATGTTACCTTTATGGTTTCTAGCTTGATTAGAGGGAATAAAATTGGTTGCCTTGTTGCCTCAAACAGTAAATCTTATTTTGGTTACCTTTTGATATGGATCAAGATATGTTGCTCTAATCCCTGGTTGCCTTTAATCATTGTTGCCTCATGATCCAGAATTGATCCAAGTCCCTTGCATTATCACTTTTGTCCCTAATGTTGCCTAAGTTTGAATAAATTCCCTCTAATCAACATTTGGAGATCAAGACTAGTTCTTGATTCCCTTTAGCTGGATTCCAATATAAAAAATGTCTCCATAATTATGGAGACAAACATTTTAACATAACTCCCCATTTCTTTGTCTTTGTTGTTTCTTTTTGCAGGGAAAGAAGAATTAGAGGATTGAGAAGATTAGATTTAGGGATTCTTTTATTTCCATTTTCTATTCTTTGTAATTCGGTTTCTTTTTATGGAATTGTAAATAATTGAATTATGATAATTGTAATAAGGTTTAAATTATCTATCTATTTTGAATTATCAAATGTGTTAACTTTTATATACTCGTATTTCACATTATAGTCTGGAATTCAAATTCAAGTCGATATCTTATTTGAGTTCATGTTATTCATATTTGATTTGAATTCAAACTTGTTCTCCCAAAAACACATGAATGCACAAAGGTCATGTCGAAATTTGTTGCACTTACATCGATGACTAACTCAATTCCACCGATGCAAGAGAAACCTCGATCACTTTGACAGTTTTAAACAAAAGCGCGAAAATTCCCCAGATTTTCTATGCATGAATGCAATGCACACATCTGTTTCCTCTATTTCTGTAACCCCATTACCTGGATATTACAGTCTCTACCCCTTAAACTAAACTTCGTCCTCGAAGTTTGATATCTCTCACGTTTCGGGAGTATGGATCTGACTTGTGCAGACTACGACTTTTCTCGAACTCCGTATTGTTCTTACTGGATATAATTGAATATATCCCTTATCCAGATTCTTCCTGGAATCCATTAGGATTTGTCTCCGAACATCAGTTTCTTATTCCAGTTCTATGATTTTTCTCTGGAATCTAATAATACCTGTCTCTGAACCATGGCTCTTTCTTTGATTCATGGATTTCTTCCAACTTTTATAATCTTGTTTCCTGTCTCATTGAAGATTCAATGATTGGGACTTCTTCTTGTCCTGGTAGTCTTTATTGAGGACTAATTGGATAACATTCTCCTGTTTGATAAAATAGGTCTTTGTTTTTCCATCACTACCAAAACTGCAATAATGGTACTTGGTAAGGTACTTACTATGGAACTGATCATGGTGGTTTATTCCTCTAAGAATGGATTAGACTCATTTAGTCCATCCAATCATGGTTTATGGTTGATACCTCTAACTATTTTGGGTTATTTAGGTTCCATGAAAGGATTCATTCAACTAGACTTTAATTTTGGTATGGTCAATCTACTTCAGTCTTTGGCCTTCTTGAGCTGTATTTGGTCTATGTGTTTTCTTCGTCCAACTTCTTTATGCTTGACTTACTTGAGCTTTCGTACTTCTGAGTAAATACTACTCACTTTCTCAAGTTATAGTCCACTTCTTACTTCCTCGAGGTATAAATCTCGGCTTCGGTCTGACATTCTTCTGAAAGTATTGTTCAATACTTATGAAAATAAGATCAAACTTCCTCTCAGTTCAGACCTTCTTCTTCTATTTTTCTCAAAGTATTGAGTCATTGTACATCTAACTCAATCTTTACTCTACCCCTTAGAGTTTTCTTATGGTCTTCAACTCCTTTTCCTCCAACCATTTGACTTATGGTTGGAATGTTAGTCTAGGTCTAGCTTATGGTTTGTACTTCTTCTAAGGTCTCGCGAAGAATCTTTGTGGTGTATCCACTTAATCGTGGACATCCAACATGAATCCTTTTACTAAATGATTATAGATCTAGCTATTTGGCTGACAAGATTTTTATTTGTTCACAAACTTTTGTTACAAATAATTAAATCGTGGACTATTTGTAATATCAAATGATACCAGCTGTGGCTATTATACCGACTGTGGCTATTTGATATCTAAAAACGGATTCCATTATAGGTTCTGATCAACTGGTAGGGACATCTTCTACTTTATCTCACAGTATTGATATTATACCAATTGTGGTCTTCTCATATCGACTATGGTCTTCTTATGTCTGCTATGATTTCATATATCACCTTCCTTCATTCAGGGTTTATTTTGCAAGAAAACCACTAGCTGACACTATAATTATAGTATCCTAAGTGATTTCCCATGCATTACCTCTTCTATGTTGACTATGGATCTGCTTCTACTTCACCATAATCACCAGATTTCTCACCTTCATGCTTCTCATGTACTAAAGTATTCCTCTGTTGAGGTAAAGCATGAATTTTTAATTGGCACTTCCTTCAGAGTATTGTGGTTGCTTCCCACAATGTTGCTTCCTTCTTTTAATGAACCTAGGTCTTGTCTTCAGAGTCTTTAGAATTCGTCACTTCCTCACACGAATACCCTTACCCTCTAGATCTTTAACATCAAGTGGGATATTGATATTGCAACATGAATTTGCATATCAAAGTCAAACTTCATGTATGGATCTAGTCAAACAATGAAAATCCAATAAAATCCAAGAAGATTCTGCTTTGTGCTTATAATACACAGCATCATAGGCCTGAATATAATAGTTGAGTAAAACATCTCTAAACATCAGGCTGAGATGTGTAGTATATAACACCACATAATATAGGTTTATATCGTGATAGTTAGCACGAATATATGGGATTCTACTATTTGTCTCAACCTTTACCTTAATTGCACATTTGCAATGAGATAAACTTGAAACAAAGTGGTTTGGGATGGTTAAGGTTAACCTAAATTTTTTTAGAAGTACTACTTAACTTAGTATTATACCATATGTAAGTGCTATTGAGGACTATTTTGTATGATACCACTAGTTCTAATATGGTTAATCTGAATACATATTTATTAGGATACAGTTCCTATACTTCTAAGTGTTTCTACCATAAGCATATGGTCATGATGTGCTTGGCACACTTCCCATATTTTTGGAACACAATTCTTGCACTACTGTTGAACAACTGGCTTCTTATTGTTCTCCTCCTAAATATTTATGATATTCTAGTCCATCACATAACGATTCTCAGGTGAATCATATATGATTACTATCTCTAATCAGTAAGTAGTCATGTTTTATTTCTATTTCTCTTCCTTACTTCCCATGATTGACTCATCATGGTCTATACTATCTTAAATAACTTATAGTTATCACTTACTATCAATTGTTTCACATGTCTAGATAATTTTACTTACTTATTACTTGTATTGGTTTACACCTTCTAATAGGATATCCCGCTTATCTTTGTCACTTCATATTACTCCTATTACAGTTATGGATAACTCTTACTTAATTATATCATATGTTGGTACACATCTTCCAATAGGATATCTTCCTTATGGTTGTATCCTCTCTTTGGACTACCATGTATTGTATACCAACTGTGATCTACTCATCTATTGTTGGAAGGACTTAATGGTATGCTGCATACTTGGGATTAACTAACGAACTTCACTTAGGTAAGAAATGTTGACTCAAGTGTGTCAGGATTATTCTCAAGTGAATATCCATCTCAAGTCATTAGAATAATTTGGTTTGGCTAAGAGAACTTCCTATAGACACTACCAATCCTATAGGTCTCCTTTAAAGGGTTTTAATCCTAGGGTCAAAGCATTTGCTCTGATACCAACTGTGGTGACCCGGCATACCACTTGCATGGTGTAGTATGCAAGTCCGATATAACACCAATGAAACACCGTTCCACTAGTATTATATCGCTCGAGTGGTACAACGAAACATATGCGGGTCCAAGGCATGTCTATAGCATTACAACAATGACTCCGTTACATAAGATCATCACATCCTCCTACTTTACAATGAGGTAAAGCTGCAAATAAACTCCAAAAGAACGACTCGAAGTCTAGTCTTATCACGAACTCTAATTATAGAGTATTTAACTAACTCTAGAGGTCTGTGAATAGATTCTAGCTAAATAGGAGCTAGATTTAGGAAACTAGTTCCCTTCTATGGCTAAACTAGGTTTTCTCCTTGATGTATGTGGTATCCGACTCCTCCGACGGGGTCTTGTCTCTTGAAGTAGTTGTTGACTCCTCGACCTTCGAGTTGCATCTGTAGATCCTCCTTCGATGCCTTCATATCTAAGCGGGGATTTAAGAGTGGGATGAGTACGAGCGTACTCAACAAGTTCATTATAGGAAAGAGGTGTTTAATGCACTAACTACAGCATTAGACCGAGAAAGTCTAATACCAATGCAGGTTTTCATAACCATTTCTTCAAAAGGTTGCTTTTATTCGAGAAGAACTATGTCCGTCGGCCTTCACCGGTTTACTAGAACTTCATGGAGCTCCTTTCCGGCCGCGTTCGCAGTTCCATATCCGGAACAGGGAGTGACAAGTCACGGTTCTTTACACTCTGCAGAGGTGTGTTGCTTTACCCATAAGAGATCTTAACCTTGGTGCCAACCGGGGGCGACCCGTCCACACTTCCTTTGGTGTGAGGCCCGGTATAAGGTCTAGCCAATCATGTTCCTCCGCTACCTCGAACACCCACCCGTTGTTGCATGCCCCGACCCTGGGTCCACGTCGGTCCCATTATTCCTGTAGATTTCAAGGTGGACCCCGACCACGACAACAGTGCTGGGCTCTACCATACACTCCTACGCCGGTAGCTGCAACCCATCCTAGACCGCAATACCGTGGGGACTTAGGACTCCCCGGCCTCACCATCTTGCTCCTTCGGGCGACAAGTGTACTACGGACTATGCCGTGGGGACTAAGGACTCCCCAGCCTCACCAGCTTGCCCCTTGGATTACAAGTGTACTACGGTAAAGCGCATCCGTTGATGAACGAGAGGTGGAAACACTTTTGACTACTCCGTCCCACTCCGGATCTTATGGTTAACACGGGTATTACGGCACAAGAATCACTGGCGACATTTGTTGTTTAATCCTAGATGGATATTAACCCTTGCAATGGAACCTCCACCATATCAACACAATCCATGGTTCCATTGCCCACCACATAGTCATATTCATAGTTTATGAAAGTAGTGGTTTTGGTTTTTATGCAATAGTGATAACCATAATACTTTGCAAGTAATTTGATAAAAATACTCAAATGACATGAGCAAGTGATGAACTTGCCTTTCTTGACTGCAAGATCATGCATGCAAAAGCTTCGATACGTGATAACTCCAAATTCTGAAATACCATCATCGTCCGGTAAGGACAATGTTTAAAGAGCTGGTAAAGATGCTTATAATGCATAGTATGAGATGCAATCGTCCCGAATGTAACCTAACCCCGATGATTTAGGATTGATGAGTGGTAAATATTTCTTTAGGGTGTGTTGCACTTTTAGGATGGTTCTCAAACAAGGTTCTTATTAGGGTTGGTGATATTATGGCATAAACAAGTAATATGATGCAACATAACAAGCATATATTCAAAGGATAGTAGTGGAATAGTATGTAAAGAACAATTGTCAATTTTATGTTCTATTGGACATGGTTGGTGATTATTTATACTATTCTTCAAAAGAATAACCTTTGAAGAACATGTTAATTAAAAAGTAATAAGTATTTCAACTAAGACTAGGGCTTCTAGGGTGTGATTGACCTTTGTTCTTCAAAAGAATAACTTTTGAAGAACAAGTTAATAAGAATGAGACCTACTATAAATAGAAGCTATGGCTTCTAGGGTTTACTATTGGATTCATTTAGTTCTCTAATAGAGACTAGTTGGTTTCTTAAGTTGGGTTAGTTCTATATACAACAAGTATTGGCAGGTTTATTACTATGGTTGATTATGGTATCATATCAAAGGATGATGGTCAAGGTGGTGTTATGAGTTAGGGTTTACTATTGCTTCATATTTGCTTCACTAAGTAATCACTAATGGTTTCTAAGCTAAGTGGTGTATTACTCTCTAAGTAGGGTTTAGTGGTATAGGAGCATGTGATGTGCATTACTTCACAAAATTGGTGTTAGGGTTCATCACTAGGATTCTACTAGGTTTGATGGTTGAGGTTGATCCTAATGGTGTGATATGGTGATCAATGGTGCTAACATATTAATAAGCTAGGGTTTATACCTAGGTGGCACTAATTGGTTACATAAGATATTATTCAAAGATGAAAGCATGAAGTGATAACTTCATTTGCATTTGAGTTAATAATATCCTAATAAAATATTAGCATGTTTTTTTATTTGCTTGGTTTAGTACTATGACTAAGGTTAATTGGCATATGATCACATGTTATAAACAACTCGGGTTTTAGAGTTAAAAATAATTTGGGATGATCACATAAAATAATGAGATCAAGGTTTTTACTCATATTAAAACTAGGTTTCTAATTTGTGATACAATTCTTAAAATAATAATTGAATAAGTTTGAAATACAAATAATAATGGATTTAACATTGTATTATTTTTGAACGATTTAATCAAATATGAAAAATACTATTAGGGTTTAGGGTTTTTAATTATTAGTTGAAGTGGTCAATCAGGATTTTTATATGACTAAACATAACCATAAAGAAACAATTGTGGTATTCTATGAAAGTTTTAATACAAAGTAATATTTGCTATTTTCTTGATGTGAAAATAGAAATAAAAAAGTTATATTTTTAATATTTATGTCTTAATCGTTTAAGATGTAAGAATTGCTTTTCTAGAATTAGTGAAAAGTTCATATTGTTTTACTTTGGCTGTTGTATTATTTGTTTCGTTTTTACTTGTATTTAGAAATTCTTAATTTTATGAATAATTTATTTATATTTGGAGTTTCTCATGACTTGATTTATTTAGAAGATAAATCGGTAAAAAAAATAAATAAATAGCTAAATGGTTAGATGGGCTGGCCCAATTGGTTTGGCCCAAACCTGGTCCGACTTAGTCGGCCTGGTCGAGCACGGGCAAGACCCGACTCCTCTCTCTCGCTCTCCTCCCCCACACGCACGCACACGACACACACGCACCCAAGCCCCTGGTCGATCCCCTTTCCCTGAGATGGCGCCGATGCCGCTCCGGCCGGCCGCTGGCCAACTCCGGCGCCGCCGCCACCGACGAACCTCTTGCTCGCTATCCTTTGCCGTTTCTCCGCAGCCGTGGCGCTCAACTCGCCCCCACGCGCGCCCCTCTGCGAACCCTAGCCGCCTCCTATTCCGGCCGTTGCCGGCCGATTCGGCCATCGCCGGCCTCGGCGAACGCTGCCGTTGGTCAAGGTGGCGCCGCAACGGTCGTCTCCGCCTGATCCCCTTCGCCGCCATCTGGTCCGGTGCTCACGCGCCTGCGCTGGCTCCGGCCGATTCCGTGGTTCCGATCGTCGCCGGCAACCACTAGCGCCACTGCGCGTCGGTGACATTCACTCCGACTTCTCTGCCTATTCTCTGTCGCCACCATGATCTGGTGGTGAAGTATTTGTGCCACACATGGTGTTGTGGTGGTGTTGGCATGGTGTTGTTGGGGTACTCTTGGCTGTGCTGTGATGGGGGTGCTGCTGCTTCAAGCCGTGTGTCGACCACCGCCTCGACGCCGGCGGACGGTAGTGTCTGCAACCCCGGCGCCCTCCATCTGCCGCTCGGTTGCTTTGGTGGTGTATTGGTGGCGATGTGGTGTTGTGGTTTGCTGCTGCTCGTGCGGCTGTATTGTCGGTGAACTAGTGGTGTGGTGGCTACTTCGTCCCCGACGCCGGAAGGATGGTGCCGTAGGCGCAACCCGGCGTCGACTACATCGCCTACTCCCTAAGTATTTCACTGTGAGTTATTTCCTCTCCATTACTCTATCTATGATTCCGCTGTCATGAGCTGTATCTGCTTGATGATCCAGTGCTCCTAGTTTGGATAATTAACTACTCTGGCATGAATTAATGACTCCTAAAACTTTGACAGTTCAGTTAACACTTGCTTACCCTTTTAGTGAGATAAGCAAGATACAAGAATTATTGCTTGCAGATTGGTGCTTTGCTTGATGGCTTTATCATGAGCTTGTATGTATGTTTCTATTGCTTTTGTTGCAGTTGATTTCACTGGATCATGTGCATATATGATCTGATCATTTGATTCTATTTGTGGTGATAGGATGGATAATTACAGTCTTTGGACAGATCTGGTACTAGATAGTTAAACTGAGAAGGTCAGATGCTTTACTTGTTGGCTGGCTGATGAGCTTGTGTGCAACGATTTACCTAAAACTGATAAGAACTGATATGTGCTTGATACTTGGCTGGGCCTGTGATGCATAGGCTGAGGCAACAATACTGGATAAGAACAGATACTAAAGTGTGGCTTATAATTTCTCTGTGATGAATTTGCATAGCATCTCTATGCAGATCTGAGAGAAAATCCATCTCTCAGTCTTCCTAGGTTGAAACCGAGTCGAAGGGTATTTAGATGAAATCATTGGGTAGTCTCCTTTTATTTCCCCGAAGATGGTCATACAAGCTATGAACAGATACTACTTGAACTATAAAAGCTATATATTGCTGTCTACCTGATGCACTTCTGTAGCATGTATTTTATCTGTTGGGGTATGAGTATTCTTCTTGTGGATGCCTCCTCCTCCTCCTAGCTTCTCGATCTGCTTCCTCATATTCGGGTTTGTAAGTTCTATCTATTGTTCTTCTTTGAGCTGGTGGATAATAAAAGGAATTCCTGCTGTTCTATAGCTGCCGATGCTGTTCTAGGGCTGGAACGAATTTGCTGGAAGGATCAAATGGTTTGGTTTGTTGTGGCTGTGCTGTTTATATAGTGCTGGGATGTTGGCTGTGGGAGTGACAACACACACTGTGTGTGAGCTGCCTGTGTGCTGCTATCACTACTGTAGGTGAGCAAGTTGGCTTTGTCTGGCTCATGCTTATCTCATGGTGTCCCTTATCTTTGATACTCGCCGGATGTGTTATTTGTATTGGCTCTGTTGGCATGTGGGCTTAGTGTTATACCACCGAATTTTAATATGTGGTCTAATGATTCATCTTGATACTTTAATGTCAATGGTGGATTGCTTAATTTAAAACATGTTACCTTTATGGTTTCTAGCTTGATTAGAGGGAATAAAATTGGTTGCCTTGTTGCCTCAAACGAGTAAATCTTATTTTGGTTACCTTTTGATATGGATCAAGATATGTTGCTCTAATCCCTGGTTGCCTTTAATCATTGTTGCCTCATGATCCAGAATTGATCCAAGTCCCTTGCATTATCACTTTTGTCCCTAATGTTGCCTAAGTTTGAATAAATTCCCTCTAATCAACATTTGGAGATCAAGACTAGTTCTTGATTCCCTTTAGCTGGATTCCAATATAAAAAATGTCTCCATAATTATGGAGACAAACATTTTAACATAACTCCCCATTTCTTTGTCTTTGTTGTTTCTTTTTGCAGGGAAAGAAGAATTAGAGGATTGAGAAGATTAGATTTAGGGATTCTTTTATTTCCATTTTCTATTCTTTGTAATTCGGTTTCTTTTTATGGAATTGTAAATAATTGAATTATGATAATTGTAATAAGGTTTAAATTATCTATCTATTTTGAATTATCAAATGTGTTAACTTTTATATATTGTATTTCACATTATAGTCTGGAATTCAAATTCAAGTCGATATCTTATTTGAGTTCATGTTATTCATATTTGATTTGAATTCAAACTTGTTCTCCCAAAAACACATGAATGCACAAAGGTCATGTCGAAATTTGTTGCACTTACATCGATGACTAACTCAATTCCACCGATGCAAGAGAAACCTCGATCACTTTGACAGTTTTAAACAAAAGCGCGAA
>NC_061513.1:109702553-109725701 GCF_022539505.1 Lolium rigidum | reverse complement strand
ATTTTCTATGCATGAATGCAATGCACACATCTGTTTCCTCTATTTCTGTAACCCCATTACCTGGGATATTACATATAGCCTCCCCCACCATTCCTTGGATAAACCCGAAACATCTAACATGGCGTTAACCAAATCTGTTAGAGTACGGTTTTTCCTTTCCGCAATCCTATTGGATTGTGGGGAATTGGGAGGCGTCCTCTCATGGATTATACCGTGTTCCGCACCGAATAAATTGAACTCATTAGAAAAGTACTCTCCACCACGATCGGACCGAACCCTTTTTATCTTTCTTTCAAGTCGATTCTCAACTTCAGCCTTATAGATTTTAAAGAAATCAAGAGCCTCATCTTTAGTTTTCAGGAGATACACATAACAGTACCTAGTGGAATCATCAATCAAAGTCATGAAATATTTCTTTCCACCTCTTGTCAACTCACCATTCATCTCACATAGATCTGAATGTATGAGCTCTAGTGGTGCCAAGTTTCTTTCCTTCGCAGGCTTGTGAGGCTTGCGAGGCTGCTTTGCTTGCACACAAGCATGACACTTAGAGCATTTGACAAAGGTGAATTTCAGAATTAAACTCATATCAGCAAGCCGCATCATACAACCGAAATTAATGACAAAGTCGTGAATGCCAAAAATTAGTTTCATTAACACTAGTGCTTACATGGTTCACAATATTATCACAGAAGTCTTCTAGAGAGAAGCGAAACATTCCCTCACATTCATAGCCCTTTCCAACAAAAGTTCCATACTTATACAGTACAACTTTATTGGACTCAAATACCAACTTAAACCCATCTTTCATAAGACGGGAGCCACTAACGAGATTCTTCTTGATAGAAGGGATATGCATCACGTTCTTCAGTTGCACGATCTTTCCCGAAGTAAACTTCAGATCTACCGTGCCAACACCATGAACAGTAGCATGTAACTCATTCCCCATCATTACTGAGAAACCTCGGGCATGATAAGACGTAAACATGGAGATGTCAGTACACATATGAACATTAGCACCTATATCAACCCACCATTCTGTGGGCTGAAATACCGAAAGAACAATAGGTAATATATTACCATACCCTGTAGTTCCTTCACCGGTGTTGCCAATGACCATGTTGACAGAATTTGAGTTCTGTCTAGCCTGACCTTTCTTTCCTTTGCGTTGTGGACAGCGATTAGCCCAATGGACTGTCTCGCCATACACCCAGCAAGGATCTTTCTTCTCCGTTTCCCCCTTCTTCTTGAAGTTGGTAGTCTGGGAGACTCCCTTGTTCTTTTCCTAGGACTTGTGGGCATTTTTCTGCACCATATTGGCAGCAGAACGTCCCTCGGTTCCTCCAGTGTGTTTGTCTTTTGCCCTCGCCTTCTCCTCAACATCTAGAGAGCCCATGATATTCTCAACAGAGAGCTCATGCCTCTGATGTTTCAGAGAAGTGGCAAAGTTCCTCCATGAAGGGGGAAGCTTAGCGACAATGCATCCCACGACAAACTTGTCCGGTAGCACACACTTGAGGAGCTCAAGTTCCTTTGCCATGATCTGTATCTCATGAGCCTGTTCTACTACATATCGGTTCTCAACCATTCTGTAGTCATTGAACTGCTCCATAGCATACAGTTCACCTCCGGCATCGGCAGCACCAAACTTAGCGTCCAGTGCATCCCACAGTTCCTTCCCATTTCGGATGTGCAGATAAGCATCAACCAACTTCTCTCCAAGCACACTTAGGACGGCACCCACAAAGATTACGGTGGCATCCCCGAACGCTTTATCCTCTTCAGGAGTAAGCGGACCTCTGGGAGTACCTTCCGCAACTCGGTGCACGCCCATAGAAGTGAGCCACAAGAGGGTCTTATTCTGCCATCTCTTGAAATGAGAACCCGTAAACAGGCTCGGTTTGAGCGCAGCGGCAAAACCAGACGGTGAAAATTGCCTAAGCATATAAGGTTTTTGGATTGTTGAATTATTAGATAATTTCCGAGTGAGTTTAATTACCGAAAGCAACATTACAGATGCACAAGCATACTTAACCACACACATCAGACTAAGCACATGCATCAGATCTGAACAAGGAACAAGCAGCAGTGCAATGTGGGAGAGGAAAAGCACGTACATCGCGACCGAGAAGGTCGCACCAGAAGCAGCACCACCACCATGGGAGTTGTTGATGTCGCCCATGGTGTAGTCGGAGTCGTCGATGAAGCAGTCGAATCCGGCGAAGAAGAGCACGAACATCAGCGAGCAGTCGCGCCGATACGCTCCCCAAAAACCTTATCGCCCGTCTCCTGGTGCAGGATCTCAACGGACGGGGTTTCGGAGGCCTGCTCTCCCGGACGGATGTGCACGCAGTCGCCGGGATGGAAAAGACTAGAGAGTAGCGCAGCAAAAAGAACTTCGTATGAGAGACAGACTAGAGAGTTCTGAGAGCTGTATTCTCCAGATCTGATCTGTCTCCTTGTATAGCCTGGGAGGAGAGCCGACCCGACCGTGTTGCCACGCGTAGGAAGTCAGGGACACGCGGCGAGCATGCACATGCAAGTCGACACGTACCCAACTCAGTTGGTGCACCAAGCAAAAATTTAGCCTTCCTTGAATGTGTCTTGAACTCGAGTCACGAAACGCGACGTGCGTGCCGTGCCGGGGCGGGCGGAGGAGGAGGAGTGCGCGAGGGCTCCTTCTATTCTCACTCACTTGGAAGGACTAGAACAGCAGCCCTTATATATCACTCCAACTCTCTCCCAACTAGCAATGTAGGACTAAACTTTGTCCCCAAGGCTGTCTCAAGCTGCCAACGTGATGGGCCTTGAGATTTAAGAAATTGTAGACTACATGGGCTGTCTTATTGAGCTGCAGCCCATCTACATTAAACATTAGCATGTAAATATAATGGATCCGTAGAAACCCATGCCACTTATTTTAGAACGGAGGGAGTACTTACCTGCAAGGTTTAGTCTGATAAATTCACCTAAACTAGGGGCAGAAAACATTAGTGCTTATTACACCGCCCATCAACATAGCGAAGAATTGGCCTAGCTCTTGTGCCCGTATGCAGTGGTTGTTTAGGGCATCTCCAGCGGTTAAAAAATGGGTCTACACCCCATCTCCAGTGGCCAAAAACTGATTGAAACATTCACAAATCGTGTCTGAAATACATCGGTCCGGTAGAGGTGCATTTCCTAGATTCATACGTATGCATTGAATAGAAGTGCGACGGCGCAGCGCCATACGCACGCACATGCACACCGCACACGAGGTCACTGACGACTGTACAACCAAAGTACATGAGGTCACGGCAGGAAGCCATGAAGCTGGATATATAAAATTCATCGGTGCACGGCGCTGACAGGATCACGTACGATCGAGGCACGCCAGTTACTCCTAGGCACAACGACGTAGTACCTCAAGTCCCATCTCCCAGAATCCAAGCTCGACGAGCCGATCGACCCAGCTAGCGCTCCGGGGAATAAGAGCATCTCCACTCGTCTCCCCACAGAGCCCCCCACGGCCACTTTTTTTCATCCGGACGGCGTAAATCGGTCCAGTCGCGCCCCCGGTTCCTCGTTTTCGTCCGGATTTGGCCCTTCATCCATCCGGCGATCCCACGCCATACCCGGCCCCCTGGGGAGCGCTCGGGGACTCCGGATGGAGCAAAACCAATCGCCCACGCCCACGTGTCTCCTCTTTCGTCCGGATTCCCCGAGCCATCCTCTTTTTCCCCGAGAAACGCCGCTTGGGGAGCACACGACTGGGAAACTACTCCTCCCCACGCCAAATCTTCCTCCAATCCGGACGAAAATTTCGCCGGATTTGGACGTGGGGAGCGCCAACGAGTGGGGATGCTCTAAACGCCGGTCGCGTGCACGAACTTATGGCGCGCGAGCATGGGGCGTACGTACGGGTGCAGCAGCATGGCTGCGGGATCTTCCTTCCGCTCTGATTTTGATGGGAGGAGCTGCGGCTCTGCTCATCATGGTGGCATCATGGCGTTTGGCCGCGCGCGTACGTAGCGTGGTTGACATGCCCTCGCATACGTCCGGCCCGTACTGCATGCGCGCAGGCAGCGATCGATCGACGTCCAGTCGACACGTACTTCACCTGCACGCCACCATGATATGATCGATGAACCAGCTGGCCTCCCAGCAGAATGGCAGCGAGATCCCGCTACCTATCCCTGCACATAGTCAAAATTTGCTTAGTTTTTTACCGGCCTGTCATTTTTTGCAATCAAACCAGCCAACCCAGCGGTCCGGCCGGTGAAACAATGAACTAGCCGCTTGATCGGTTCACTCAAGGATCCGGTTTTTAAAACCATGGCCTATACACGATCATGTGGGTAGTTATCGGAGCGATGTTTCTAAGAGCATCTTCACCGACACCCTCAAAAGAAAGTCTAACAACAACGAGCAACTAGCTGTGTCGCCGTTTGAGGCATCCTCCAATAGCTTAGGTGTTTCCAATATATTTTAGGTTATTCTTTAAAAAATAAGATTATATTTCTACCACAATGCAACCGTGTTGCATAGTTTTAAACACATAAACTAGTCCACAATAATTTAAACAAACAAATATGATAATTCAAACATAAACAATAAAAAAATTCATACAACTAGATCAAGACTGTTAAACAGTGTTTTCTTTGATCACCCACAAATACCCTACTTTATCATCTTGTAATTGGTGATGAATACTTCTCCGTCAGGGGTCTCTTTATGCATGGCGAGGAAATTGCAAAAAATCGGTCGATGCCCGGTGATCAACTTTGGCAAGAGGGCTATGTGATCGATCATACAACTGATCATCAACCACTGGAGCAGTGCACTCACTCGTGATGATCATGTTGTGCCCGGTGACACAACAATTCATAACCTCTCACATCTGATCAGGTGTCGATCATGTAAGAGCAGGGTACCAAACAATAGCAGAATGAGCTTGGAGCACACCAAATATCCTTTCTACAACTTCCTTAGCATGAAGCAGAGTGAAATTTCTTCCTAGTAAAAAGGATGGGAATTGTCTTCACAAACGTGGATCATTTTGGATAGATGACATCACCTAGGTAGTACCCTTTTGGTACATGTGTCTTCTTCATTATGCTCTTAAATAGATTGGTCCATACACCACCACGACCGCCTGGCAAACCATGTAGACACTTTCAAAGGTAGTGGACATAGGCATGCGTAGATAGCCACCTTGTGTATCTAGAGGATCTCCATATGAAAGACACCTCAAGGCAGCCTTGCATTCCCGAACCAATGAAAAATCTGGTGCAGTTTTTCTTACACATGAAGTAGAATCATGCTCCTTTACAAGATGCAGCATCCGCGTAAACTACTCCTTGTTCATCGTAAGGCATCGCTACCTCTACAAAGAGGAGGAGCCTTCATATACGCTTACGGGGCAGAAGAAGGCAAGATATATCGTCAACCTCTCGTCATCATGGATGGCAGACTGGCAGCATCGGTCTCATCTTGTATTAGTTGTTGGATCGTCAACTCATCATCGTTATCCATAGTCTATTTGTCAAACAATGGAGCTATAAAAAAACCGAACACTATCCAAATTACCGAGGGAAAAATGTAAAAAAAAACATGAATGGGCAAACGGTTGAACACGTACGTTGTGCGCAAGGTGGGCTCGAGCCGGAGCTGTGTGCTGGGGGTAGTCGGAGAGCCGCTCCACGGCTAAGAAGAGCCGCGAAGCGCCACACATGCGAGACGAAAGAGGATGTCACGCAGACTGCATGCGGTGGCGTCGGCGGCAGATGTGGCACGGCAGAAGGATTGGCGGCTTTCAAACAAGCGTCAGCGGCAGATTTGGTTGGAGCCGGCGCTCCGATAGCTCTGTTGGAGACATTTGTGGCGCCGGTGCATATGCCGTAATTCTCCAATGATCTCGATGGAATTCCGTTGTCTGAAGCTGCTTACCTACCACACCCGGCCCGGTCCTGTCCGTCGGGCTCACTCACAGGTCACAACGCCTCAAGATGATAGCACATGGTCGCCATTGCTGCGGCAGCTGAGCTAGTGATGCATGCGGTGCAGGGGACCCTCGCGGAGATCCGAATTTCTTGCAGCGAAGGTGGTACCGACGGATTAGCCATGAATGTCTATACTGTCATTGTGATGATTAAAACGAGATTCGAGGCCTGCGCCCAGCCCTGGACCTCGTTCCTTCCGTTTTGCCAGGTTGCAGAGGGCTTGGTGGACGCATGCAATTCAATGGAGTGCAGGACGCCTCCCTCCCATCAGAGCCTTCCCGTCACGCATTCCTCGGCGGGAAAAGCTCGTTGTCTCTTGGGGGAAAAGAAGAAGACGAGGGAATATCCTGTGGCGTGGACGATCCGCCTGCTCGGTGCATGTGCACCTACGTATTGTTCAGTATAGTATATGGCCTGTTACCTGTGTCGTCACGTCCCAGACCAGCCGGCCTCGTACGTGCCCAGCATGTACAAGATAGCTCGATTGCGCTCGGTGACCTCACCATGCACGCCTTGCATATGCTCTCCTTCCTGCTACGGCGGGTGGGCCTAACCCGCCGGCTGGACAGCCGGTCGAGGTCAGGTGACCGGTGGCTGACGCCATGCCTTTCTCCTCTGCAACTAGCCATATCTCCAACTGCACGTCCGTCGCGTCCCGACGAGAATGGGGTATGATTGAGATGATCATGGCAACTTACATTTTTTTTTGTTTGCATTAAAACAATTCTTCTTTCTCCCGCTCTACTGGCTGAGAAAGAGAGATAATACATTGATACACATCGGATTATATACTCATCTATATTTACGGGATCTATGTACTCATCTTCTTGGAAATCCAAAGGAAAACAAATAGTTTTTCCGGAATATGACTCGAGAATCGGCGGATATCATTATTGTATATTAACAAAAATATTCAAACCAGTAGTAAAGAGGTGTAAGAGAGATTTAGGTATCTATAAGATGATATAACAAACTTCAAGATCGAAAGCTATTACAAGTAAAAACAAAAAATTTGAATAAAAATAACCGAGCCAGGTGAAAACAGAAATGGAAATAATGTTCACTTTCTTGGGGAACTTAATCAACGTTGGAGAGGTGTGGGGCACCAAGAAGGACTCCCCAAGCGCCACTAAAGGATCACCTTCTTCTCCTTCAACCTCCTGCACAAAATAGGAGCTCAATTACTTATGGTAGATCTTAGGATGGCCTACAAACCATCACACACTTTTCCGTAGCAAAACCCCACGGTTTGGAAGTTTCCATGAGGCCCTTGCACACCCAGTGTCTCCCGCGAACCCAAAAATAACAACTAGCTTGATAAATTTAAGGGAAAGTTACTTCTCTTTGGATGGGGTTGTACATCTAGATCTTCCCTATCTTCTTTCAAAAATGATTTGATTTTGGTTATAGGTACTTAATTACCTTTACTGATGATTTTAGTAGATATAAATATGTCTACCTTTTTTTGAAATGGGGATTAAAACCCCGGCTTCTGCATCATGATGATGCACACGGCCTTTTTATTAAAAAGTTATGAGTACAGTATCTGTAACAAATCACGCATCGGCCCAGAATTGATACAAGAATCAACCAGCGAAAGAAATAAAACATAGAATGACTACACATCAACGTAGCCGCCTATTATGCCGTCAGCCAGCCAGGCACAAGATATCCTGAGCGACCATCTGGAGCCGTGTGCATCCAAAAGTCATAGCATCCCGCAACCACTCCGGTGACAGCAGAGCTCATAGCTGAACCCAATGTAACACCATATGGATAACCTGCAAAAAGTGAAAGGATTGTTTTTTGTTAAAGATAATATCATTTCTCACCCTCCATATAGACCAACATAAGGCAGAAACCCCAATTTGGATGAAAGTCTTAGATTGTCTATCGACTCCATTTAACCAATTACCAAACATATTCGTAATAATGGTTGGAGGTGGAAGGTCATATGCAAAATTAACCCTGCACCAAATAAGTTTAGCTAAAGGGCACTGGATGAAGAGGTGTTAAATGGTCTTCTGTTCTCCACAAAAAACACATTTCGTACACCCATTCCACCTACGTTTAGCTAAATTATCTTTGGTGAGCAAAACCTTGTTGCTCAGAAACCACATAAATATTTTTATCTTAAGAGGAACTTTAACTTTCCATAGGTATTTTCTGAAAAAAGGTGTGTGGTCATTCATAACATCCTCATACATAGAATTGACCTTAAACAAGCCATTGGTTGTCAGACTCCAAACAAAACGATCAGCCTCGTCATTTAAATTAACCATCATAAGTTTTTTGCATAACTGTAACCATGAAGTCCATTTGTTACCCACTAACAACCGTCTGAAACTAATATTCAGAGGTTTTTGAGCTAACACATGGGCTACCGTTACATTCTTATGATGCACAATATTATACAAAGATAGATATTGCTGGGCTAACGGTATCTTTCCTAACCAAGTATCTTCCCAAAAACGCGTGGTTGTTCCATTACCAACTTTAAAGAATCCTCTAGAAAAGAAATCGTCCTTAGCCCCCATCAATCCCTTGCAAAAGGGAGAATCTGTTGGCTTAGCTTTCACCTCAGACAAGGTCTTCTGTCTTAGATATTTATTATGTAGCAATTCTTGCCACACCCCGTTCTCATTAAGAAGTTTATAAAGCCACTTACTCAATAAACATCTATTTTTGAGTTCAAGAACCTCAATACCTAAGCCCCCTTGGTCTTTGGATCGGCAAACAATATTTCATTTTGTAAGTCTATATTTTATCTTATTTTCATCAGATTGCCAAAAAAAATTAGACCTATAAAAGTCCAATCGTTTCCTTACCGCAACAGGTATCTCCAGAAAGGACAACATAAACATAGGTAAATTTCTTAAAACTGAATTGATGAGGACAAGTCTATCCCCATAGGACAATAATTTTCCTTTCCACCATCCCAGTTTGCTTTCAAACCGGGTCTCCACTGGATACCAATCAGAATTTCTGAGTTTTCTGTAATGGATATGAATACGTAAGTACCTAAAGGGGAGAGAACCATCATCACATCCAAATATCTGCTTGTACTGATCAACCTCCTCCTTTGCCTTACCAAAACAAAAAATCTCACTTTTGTGGAAATTAATTTTAAGTCCCGAGAGCTCTTCAAACGGACAAAGAATTAATTTCATATTAACCACTTTCAAGAGGTCATGTTCCAAAAAAAGGATTGTATCATCGGCATATTGTAGAATAGAGATGCCACCCTCAACAAGATGAGGCATAAGCCCCCCAACTTGACCATCATTTTTTGCTCTTTCAATTATGATGGCTAACATATCAACTACAATATTCAAAAGCATTGGAGACAACGGATCTCCTTGACTCAAACTTTTTTTTGTCTGGAAATAATGACTAATATCATCATTTACCTTTACTCCGACACTCCCCCCTTGAACAAATTGTTGAACCAACCTACCCCATTCTGGGGCAAAGCCCTTCATTCTCAAAGTCTGTTGTAAAAAAATCCATTTCACTTCATCGTATGCGTTTTCAAAATCGATCTTAAACAAAACCCCATCCAACTTCTTACTATGTAACTCATGAATGGTTTCATGAAGAATGACAACCCCTTTTAAAATATTTCTTCCAGGCATAAAATCTGATTGTGTTGGTTTTATAACCCTTGGGGCAATCCCCGTTATGCGATTTGTACCTGCTTTTGTAAAGATTTTGAAACACACATTAAGTAAACAAATTGGTCTATATTGTTGAATTTGAACTGCATCCTCCTTCTTGGGTAATAAAGAGATCACGCCAAAATTCAGTTTATAAAGAGGCAAATCCCCTTTATTAAAGTGATCAAAAAGCGCCATCAACTAGTTTTTTATTACCTCCCAAAATATTTGATAAAACTCTACCGGGAAACCATCAGGCCCGGGACACCTCCTCCTCAGAAAAAGGAGTTGTCAAAATCTCATTTTCCACAGTTGAGATCTGTGGAATGTCTTGCACCATCTCCTCTACTAAAGAAGTATTATCTGGCGCCGGTGCCCCAAACAATTTCTTATAAAATTCAGTAATATAGACCTTCAAATTATCTTCACCAACAACGGTTCCTTCTTGTTGCTCTAACTGGAAAATTTTCTTTTTTCGATGCTTTCCATTTGCAACCAAGTGGAAATATCTCGTATTGATTCCCCCTTCTTGAATATGTTTAACCTTCGCTCTTTGAGCCCATTTAGACTCCTCTTCTCTTCTTAATTTATTTAGATTACCATTTGCATTTTTTAAAATTTCCCTTTCCGACACACTTAATTGATTTGTTTCAGCTTTCACATCCAATTGATCAATAATACCTAGAATTCTCTCTTTCTATTTCTTATACTTCCCACTTTGATTTTTTGCCCAACCTTTAAGAAATTTTCTTATGTGTCTTAGCTTATTCAATCAAATATTCATCGGATTCAAACCCACCATAACCGATTTTTGCACTCTTTTTTCAATCATATCAAAAAATCCTTCTTGACGCAGCCAATGCAACTCAAAAGAGAATTTTGGCTTATTACCCAAGTGTGCTTTCACCCTTGAATCAATAAGAATCGGTGTATGATCAGAATCCGCCCTTGTCAATGCGCGACCAGTGACTAAGGGAAATTTTTATTCCCAAGATATGGAAGCTAAAACTCTATATAATTTATCATAAGTTGGTTCCTCTCGATGGCTCGCCCACGTAAATTGTCTTCCATATAGAGCAATTTCACGCAAGTTCAAGTGTTCAATAATTGCATTAAAGACAAAAGGCCAACGGGCCTTGAAATTATTGTTATTTTTTCCTCTCTCTTTTGTATGATATTGAAATCACCACCCACCAACATAGGTAATATTTCAATCTCAAAGGTTCTCACTAATTCTGCCAAAAATTTAGCTTTGTGCGCGTCTTGGGATGCTCCATAGACCGGCACCAAAATCCATTCGAAACCTTCCCTTTTACATTTAATATATAACTTTACACAAAAATCTCCAGTGCTCACCTTAATCACCTCTAGCATATCTGAATTTATTCCAACTAAAATTCCTCCAGATCGACCATGAGGTGGTAAACAAAACCAAGAAAAGCTATACCCCGCAGCAAGTTGATTCAAAAAAGGAATAGAGAAATTAGATCTTTCAGTCTCCAACAAGGCTACAAAATCTAATTTATGCTTTCTAATTGCCTCTTTGACAAACAAATGCTTAGCAGTATCACCAAAACCATCAGAATTCCAATTCATCCCTTTTATATTATGCATTATGAAAACTGTTTTTTAATTCTTCTTCTAGTACTTTTGCGAATATTATTGGTATCATAAGTTTTCCTGGTCCTAGTTTTCTTCTCTTTGATCACCGGATTTAGATGTTCTAAATGATCATCTAAGTTCAGTGGGATGCTATCATCCTCAATCAAATCCTCACACAAAGTAGATACCTTTGACATCACAAGAGTGGAAGGACCTTCTTCCTTATTCATATCTAATGAAGCATAAGTCCAAAAACCTTTGAAAAAAATGTGGGAGTTCCAGAATGGAGAACATACTTTGTGTGTTGAGAAAGTAAAGCTTTTATGATCTGATTGTGGAGGCGAGTACTTGAGTCACAAGTTTAATAAAAATTAATTTATAGAGTAATGGAAATTTCCCCACATCTTACACTTCCGGGTATACCACAACTAAACAACTTATCGGGACCATGTAACCAAACCCGTTGGTGATGGGGTTCGTTGCATGGAAAACAAAAAATTTCTACGGCAAAGACGATTAAATTCAAGATCCAATCTATGGAAAAAACCAAGATCTAATCTATGAGATCGCAGCAACGAGATGTATGTGAGACTAACCCTCGAAGATTCCAAAGCCTACGAGATTAGATCTCGTTGTTGATGTAGTCGATCTTCATGTGCTGCAATCCGGCAGAACTTCCGTACTCGGTCGTGCGTACGGTGTCGATGAAGCCCGTCCTCTCCCCGTTCCAGCGGGCAGCGGAGGTGTGGTAGATCTCCACGGAATCCCAGCAGCACGACGGCTTGGTGGTGGTGGTGGAGGAGAAGAACTGCAGGGCTTCGCCTAAGCCGGAGCAGTTGTATGGAGGAGAGAGGGGGGCGGTCAGGGTTTGGTGTAAGGGGTTGTTTTGCTGGCCACCCCCTCCCCTCTTTATATAGGGGGAGGGGTCGGCCTAGGGTTCCCCCTTGGCCCCACCTCTTCCTTGGCCTGCGCATGGGGGGGGGGGTAACTTCCCCCCAAGCCTATCCCCTTATCTCTTCCTTTAAATTACGAGATAGATCTTATCTCTATATCTCTTCCTTTAAATTAGAGATAGATCTTATCTCTAGGGGTAGGCCAGCCTGGGCCTACATGTCATAGTGGGAAGGACCCACCATGCCATGTGGCGCCTATGTGGCACCCTCCCGGGGTAGTGGGCCCACCGGTGACCCTCTAGAACCTTCTAGAAGCTCCGGTCAAAACACCGGAACTTTCCTGAACCCCGGAAAGTGACTTCCCATATATGAATCTTAATCTCCGGACCATTCCGGAACTCCTCGTGATGTCCTGGATCCTATCCGAGACTCCGAACAAACTTCGTCTCCATCTCATATTCCGAATCTACTTATGCAACATCGAACCTTAAGCGCGTCACCCTACAGTTCGTGAACTATGCAGACATGGTCGAGACTCTTCTCCGCCCAATAACCAATAGCGGGATCTGGAGATCCATAATGGCTCCCACACATTCAGCGATAACTCAGTGATCGATTGAACCATTAACATACGATACCGATTCCCTTTGTCACACGATACTTTACTTGTCCGAGGTTCGATCATTGATATCTCCATACCTAGTTCAACCTCGTTTCCGACAAGTACTCTTTACTCGTACCGTGGTATGTCATCTCTTGTGACCCAGTCACATGCTTGCAAGCTAATTAGATGACATTCCACCGAGAGGGCCCAGAGTATATCTATCCGTCATCGGGATGGACAAATTCCACTGTTGATCCATATGCCTCAACTCACACTTTCCGAATACTTAATCCCATCTTTATAACCACCCATTTACGCAATGGCGTTTGATGTAATCAAGTACCCTTCCGGTGTAAGTGATTTACATGATCTCATGGTCGAAGGACTAGGTAACTATGTATCGAAAGCTTATAGCAAGTTGAACTTCATGACTTGATCTCATGCTATGCTTATTTGGGTGTATGTCCATTATATCATTCACCCAATGGCATAACCTTGTTATTAACAACATCCAATGTTCATGATCATCTATTAATCAACAAGCTAGTTATACAAGAGGCTTACTAGGGACTCCTTGATGTTTACATAACACACATGTATCAATGTTTCGATTAATACAATTATAGCATGGGATGTAAACATTTATCATGAACACTAAGATATAGCAATGACTAATTTATTATTGCCTCTTGGACATATCTCCAACAGTCTCCCACTTGCACTAGAGTCAATAATCTAGTTTACATTTATAAAGACATAACACCTTGGCCTTCTGGTGATTATCATGTTTTGCTCACGGGAGAGGTTTTAGTAAATGGATCTGACACGCTCAGAAACGTATGTATTTTGCAATTCATTTGCGTCTCAACGCATCACTCATTTTCCAAATGAGTCGGCATTAATTATATATGCTTATTCCTCTGGTGGAACCTTAATTCCGCGGTCTGAAATAAGTCACTAATATTGTCACACACAATATAGCTTCAAAGTTCTGACACTATCAGAACTACACCAAGTTCTCAAAGAACTCCTCGACTTAACATCCTCAGTCATTGTCAAAACAATGACATTGTTTATAGAATCCGTCACAATATATAGAACTCATCTAAATATAGCATAGACTTCTTCTAGCTCATTGTGCTACCTTTTAAACAACACTTAGCCTAATTGAGATTGAAATTTTATTTTTATATGTGACCAAACTAATATCGGTGCAACACCTTACAGCGATTTGTTTGCCATTACCCCATACAAAACTTCATATATATCCTTGGTTCTTCTAAAGCACTTAGGGATATTCTTACTGTTGTCCAATGATCATTACATGAATCATTCTGGTATATGCTTGTAACACTTTATAGAACAGGACATCTGATTTTATACATATTATTCGTGATCTAAAATCACTCATGTGTTTTTACTCATCGAGTGTCAAATACACTCAAGTCTTGTTAAACCTTCACATGGAAAATAACACCTTCTTAATATTTTATATTGAACTACTTCAATATTCATTCTATGTACTTTGACTTAAACTTATTATGTGTTTCAATCTATCTTCATAGATCTTGACACTAAATATGTTTCAGTCCATATCCTTTCATTGAAGTTAATTCTCAATGAAACCTTTTAATAACATCAAGTATATAATTACATCATTTATAATCAATGATATGTCATCCACATATAATATTATAACTATGTCTTAGGGCTCCCACTTAATTTCTTGCAAATGCAAGCATCTTCATCATTTCTGATGAAATCAAAAACTCTTTGACTATTTCATCCGGTGAAGATTCCAACTCCGCGATACTCACTTCATCCAATTGAAGTTTGTATACCGATCTAGTATTCCACGGACCAGCTGTTGCGGTCAGAAACCCACCGGCGGGCAGCGATGGGCAACACCGTAGAGCCGGGAACAACCCAGGACTGCGGCTGGCCCTGGTCCCTCCGAGCGACGGCCCGCAAAGCCTTCTGCGCACACGTCCGATGCTGATTGCAAGGGCGTGCCACCTGACCTATACCTGGTCAGGAAGGTGTTGGATGATGCCTCGCTTAGTTTCCTGCATGGCATACACGTAAACATTAAATACGAGCCTCGATCGGCTCTCAGGTTATCTCGTGAATCGGCTCAAAGAGCCGATCCACCCATGATTCGTACAAGGTGTACGAATATATGGTGGTCCTGCTTGATCAAGATAAAGCTAAAGCGATCTACGACGATTTAGGGTTTTCACCGCATAATCGGATCATCCTACTCACGATTGGGCCTCGCGCTCGCGTACGGTGATCGTAAGCCGATCCTAGACAGAGGCCTAAAAACCAACACGAGGTTGATCCCCGGAACATCCTGTCTAGGGCTAGCAAACTACACCCTACACGCCGCTGGATCCTCCAACCCTTTGTAAGGCCTAACTATTGCAGATATTAAACTAATCCTTGAAGAACAAGGAGCAACCGTAACGGATCGGATCTACTAAATAATGATCAAGCGGGGTGCCGCCCCTACACCTAAGATAGGTGTAAGGGCGGCTAGATATATAAGGGTTGCACGATGATAGCATATGATACGAAGAACAATGCTAACCCTAAAACACCTATGATAACCACGTTGCTCGCCATCAAAAAGGCTTCAGCACGAGCAACGCATGGGGGACGAATAAACGTGCGCTGCCTAGATCGCAAGATGCGATCTAGGCAGCATGGTGCTTACCCGGAAGAAACCCTCGAGACGGGGGAGTTGGCGATGCGCCGAGATTGGTTGTGGTGAACGTTGGTTGTTGTTTATTTCATAAACCCTAGATACATATTTATAGTCCGGAGGACTTTCTAATTCAGGCATGCACCTAACCGTGCACGGGTAAACTCTAACTTCTAAACTAAGGTGCGATCTATTATGTTACAGATACACGGGCAAATTAGCCCAAACTTGGTATAGAAGGCCGATTCATGTACTTCTTCTATGTCTATTCTTCAAGCCCATCTCACTTACGGCTCATCTCCTGACTTGGCCAAAATCTGGTGATAACACATGCCCCCCTGGTTTTGGTAATGATAATTTCAAAACCACTCTGTTTTTTCCTCCGAGGGGTCATGTCGCGGTGATACGTCTCCGACGTATCGATAATTTCTTATGTTCCATGCCACATTATTGATGTTATCTACATGTTTTATGCACACTTTATGTCATATTCGTGCATTTTCTGGAACTAACCTATTAACAAGATGCCGAAGTGCCGATGCTGTTTTCTGCTGTTTTTGGTTTCAGAAATCCTAGTAAGGAAATATTCTCGGAATTGGACGAAATCAAAGCCCAGGGGCCTATTTTTCCACGAAGCTTCCAGAAGTCCGAAGACGAGACAAAGAGGGGCCACGGGGTGGCCAAACCCTAGGGCGGCGCGGCCCCACCCCTGGCCGCGCCGGCCTATGGTGTGGGCCCCCGTGCCGCCTCTTGACTTGCCCTTCCGCCTACTTAAAGCCTCCGTGACGAAACCCCCGGTACCGAGAGCCACGATACGGAAAACCTTCCGCGAGACGCCGTCGCCGCCGATCCCATCTCGGGGGATCCAGGAGATCGCCTCCGGCACCTCGCCGGAGAGGGGAATCATCCCCGGAGGACTCTACGCCGCCATGGTCGCCTCCGGTGTGATGTGTGAGTAGTCTACCCCTGGACTATGGGTCCATAGCAGTAGCTAGATGGTTGTCTTCTCCCCATTGTGCTATCATTGTCGGATCTTGTGAGCTGCCTATCATGATCAAGATCATCTATCCGTAATTCTATATGTTGCGTTTGTTGGGATCCGATGAATAGAGAATACTTGTTATGTTGATTATCAAAGTTATGCTTATGTGTTGTTTATGATCTTGCATGCTCTCCGTTACTAGTAGATGCTCCGGCCAAGTAGATGCTTGTAACTCCAAGAGGGAGTACTTATGCTCGATAGTGGGTTCATGCTCGCATTGACACCGGGACGATGTGAGAAAGTTCTAAGGTTGTGTTGTGCTTTGTTGCCACTAGGGATAAAACATTGATGCTATGTCTAAGGATGTAGTTGTTGATTACATTACGCACCATACTTAATGCAATTGTCTGTTGCTTGCAACTTAATACTGGAGGGGTTCGGATGATAACTTCGAAGGTGGACTTTTTAGGCATAGATGCGGTTGGATGGCGGTCTATGTACTTTGTCGTAATGCCCAATTAAATCTCACTATACTCATCATGATATGTATGTGCATTGTCATGCTCTCTTTATTTTTCAATTGCCCAAGCTGTAATTTGTTCACCCAACATGCTTGTTCGTCTTATGGGAGAGACACCTCTAGTGAGCTGTGGACCCCGGTCCAATTCTCTTTATCGAAATACAAATCTACTCGCAATACTTGTTTTACTTGTTTTCTCTGCAAACAATCATCTTCCACACAATACGGTTAATCCTTTGTTACAGCAAGCCGGTGAGATTGACAACCTCACTCGTTTCGTTGGGGCAAAGTACTTTGGTTGTGTTGTGCGGGTTCCACGTTGGCGCCGGAATCCCCGGTGTTGCGCCGCACTACATCTCGCCGCCATCAACCTTCAACGTGCTTCTTGACTCCTACTCGGTCCGATTAAACCTTGGTTTCTTACTGAGGAAACTTGCCGCTGTGCGCATCACACCTTCCTCTTGGGGTTCCCAACGGACGCGTGTCGAACGAAAAGACAATACGTCAACCACGCGCATCAAGCAAATTTCTGGCGCCGTTGCCGGGGAGATCAAGACACGCTGCAAGGGGAGTCTCCACTTCTCAATCTCTTTACTTTGTTTTTGTCTTGCTTTATTTTATTTACTACTTTTTTTGCTGCATTATATCAAAACACAAAAAAAAATTAGTTGCTAGCTTTACTTTATTTGCTATCTTGTTTGCTATATCAAAAACACAAAAAAATTAGTTTACTTGCATTTACTTTATCTAGTTTGCTTTATTTACTGTTGCTAAAATGGCCAACGCTGAAAATACTAAGTTGTGTGACTTCACAACCACAAATAATAATGATTTCTTATGCACACCTATTGCTCCACACCTGCTACTACGGCAGAATTCTTTAAAATTAAACCTCGCTTTACTCGAATCTTGTTATGAAAGATCAATTTTCTGGAATTAGTTCTTATGATGCTGTTGCCCATCTTAATAATTTTGTTGAACTATGTGAAATGCAAAAATATAAAGATGTAGATGGTGATATTATTAAACTAAAATTGTTCCCTTTCTCATTAAGAGGAAGAGCTAAAGATTGGTTGCTATCTCTGCCTAAGAATAGTATTGATTCATGGACTAAATGCAAGGATGCTTTTATTGGTAGATATTATCCCCCTGCTAAAATTATATCTTTGAGGAGTAGCATAATGAATTTCAAACAATTAGATACTGAACATGTTGCTCAAGCTTGGGAAAGAATGAAATCTACGGTAAAAAATTGCCCAACCCATGGATCGACTACTTGGATGATCATCCAAACCTTCTATGCGGGACTAAATTTTTCTTCACGGAATTTATTGGATTCAGCTGCTGGCGGTACCTTTATGTCCATCACTCTTGGTGAAGCAACAAAGCTTCTTGATAATATGATGATCAACTACTCCGAATGGCACACGGAAAGAGCTCCACAAGGTAAGAAGGTAAATTCCGTTGAAGAATCCTCTTCCTTGAATGATAAGGTTGATGCTATTATGTCTATGCTTGTGAATGATAGGACTAATATTGATCCTAATAATGTTCCGTTAGCTTCATTGGTTGCACAAGAAGAACATGTTGATGTAAACTTCATTAAAAATAATAATTTCAACAACAATGCTTACCGGAACAATTCTAGTAACAACTATAGGCCATATCCTTATAATAATGGCAACGGCTATGGTAATTCTTATGGAAATTCTTACAACAATAATAGGAATTCACCCCTGGACTTGAAGCCATGCTTAAAGAATTTATTAGTACACAAAGCTGCTTTTAACAACTCGTTGAAGAAAAGCTTGGGAAAATTGATATACTTGCTTCTAAAGTCGATAGTCTTGCTGCTCGATGTTGATCTTTTGAAATCAAAAGTTTTGCCTAATGAGAATTATCATAATAAAATTACTACTACAGCAAATTCCATTCAAGTTAGAATTAATGAGAATATAAGATTAATGGCTGAAGCTGCGTGCTAGGTGGGATAGAGAAGAAAATGAAAAACTAGCTAAAGAGAAGAATATAGCTAAAGTTTGGACTATTACCACCACTAGTAATGCTAATGCTACACATGTTGCTGCACCTCCTACTCATACTAATAAAAGAATTGGTGTTAGCAATGTTTCCACTTCTAATGCAAAGCGCGAAAAACTGCCTGAAACTGCTAAAACTGCTGAAACTGCCTGTGATAAAGCTGCTGAAATTTTTTCCAATATTGGGGATGATGATCCCATTGCTTTAGATTATAATGGTTTGAATTTTGATGATTGCCACATCTCTGAAGTTATAAAGTTCTTGCAAAAACTTGCTAAAAGTCCTAATGCTAGTGCTATAAACTTGGCTTTCACGCATCATATTACAAATGCTCTCATAAAAGCTAGAGAAGAGAAACTAGAGCGCGAAGCCTCTATTCCTAAAAAGCTAGAGGATGGTTGGGAGCCCATCATTAAGATGAAGGTTAAAGATTTTGATTGTAATGCTTTATGTGATCTTGGTGCAAGTATTTACGTTATGCCTAAGAAAATTTATAATATGCTTGACTTGCCACCGCTGAAAAATTGTTATTTGGATGTTAATCTTGCTGATCATTCTACAAAGAAACCTTTGGGTAAAGTTGATAATGTTCGCATTACCGTTAACAATAATCTTGTTCCCGTTGATTTTGTTGTCTTGGATATTGAATGCAATGCATCTTGTCCCATTATATTGGGAAGACCTTTTCTTCGAAACTGTTGGTGCTATTATTGATATGAGGGAAGGTAATATAAAATATCAATTTCCTCTCAAGAAAGGTATGGAACACTTCCCTAGAAAGAGAATAAAGGTACCTTATGATTGTATTATTAGAACAAATTATGATGTTGATGCTTCATCTCTCGATGTTACTTGATACACACTTTCTGCGCCTAGCTGAAAGGCGTTAAAGAAAAGCGCTTATGGGAGACAACCCATGTTTTTACCTACAGTACTTTTTTTTTATTTTGTGTCTTGGAAGTTGTTTACTACTGTAGCAACATCTCCTTATCTTAGTTTTGTGTTTTGTTGTGCCAAGTTAAGCCGTTGATAGAAAAGTAAGTACTAGATTTGGATTACTGCGCAGTTCCAGATTTCTTTGCTGTCACGAATCTGGGTCTATCTCCCTGTAGGTAACTCAGAAAATTATGCCAATTTACGTGCATGATCCTCAGATATGTACGCAACTTTCATTCAATTTGAGCATTTTCATTTGAGCAAGTCTGGTGCCATTTTAAAATTCGTCAATACGAACTGTTCTGTTTTGACAGATTCTGCCTTTTATTTCGCATTGCCTCTTTCGCTATGTTGGATGAATTTCTTTGATCCACTAATGTCCAGTAGCATTATGCAATGTCCAGAAGTGTTAAGAATGATTGTGTCACCTCTGAATATGTCAATTTATATTGTGCACTAACCCTCTAATGAGTTGTTTCGAGTTTGGTGTGGAGGAAGTTTTCAAGGATCAAGAGAGGAGTATGATGCAACATGATCAAGGAGAGTGAAAGCTCTAAGCTTGGGGATGCACCCGGTGGTTCACCCCTGCATATATCAAGAAGACTCAAGCGTCTAAGCTTGGGGATGCCCAAGGCATCCCCTTCTTCATCGACAACATTATCGAGTTCCTCCCTCGAAACTATATTTTTATTCCATCACATCTTATGTGCTTTTTCTTGGAGCGTCGGTTTGTTTTTGTTTTTGTTTTGTTTGAATAAAATGGATCCTAGCATTCACTTTATGGGAGAGATACACGCTCCGCTGTAGCATATGGACAAGTATGTCCTTGGTTTCTACTCATAGTATTCATGGCGAAGTTTCTCCTTCGTTAAATTGTTATATGGTTGGAATTGGAAAATGATACATGTAGTAATTGCTATAAATGTCTTGGGTAATGTGATACTTGGCAATTGTTGTGCTCATGTTTAAGCTCTTGCATCATATGCTTTGCACCCATTAATGAAGAAATACATAGAGCATGCTAAAATTTGGTTTGCATATTTGGTTTCTCTAAGGTCTAGATAATTTCTAGTATTGAGTTTGAACAACAAGGAAGACGGTGTAGAGTCTTATAATGTTTTCAATATGTCTTTTATGTGAGTTTTGCTGCACCGGTTCATCCTTGTGTTTGTTTCAAATAAGCCTTGCTAGCCTAAACCTTGTATCGAGAGGGAATACATCTCATGCATCCAAAATACTTGAGCCAACCACTATGCCATTTGTGTCCACCATACCTACCTATACTACATGGTATTTTCCCGCCATTCCAAAGTAAATTGCTTGAGTGCTACCTTTAAAATTCCATCATTCACCTTTGCAATATATAGCTCATGGGACAAATAGCTTAAAAACTATTGTGGTATTGAATATGTAATTATGCACTTTATCTCTTATTAAGTTGCTTGTTGTGCGATAACCATGTTTACTGGGGAACGCCATCAACTCATTGTTGAATTTCATGTGAGTTGCTATGCATGTTCGTCTTGTCCGAAGTAAGGGCGATCTACACGAGTTGAATGGTTTGAGCATGCATATTGTGAGAGAAGAACATTGGGCCGCTAACTAAAGCCATGATTCATGGTGGAAGTTTCAGTTTTGGACAAACATCCTCAAATCTCTAATGAGAAAAGAATTAATTGTTGTCAAATGCTTAAAGCATTAAAAGAGGAGTCCATTATACTGTTGTCTATGTTGTCCGGTATGGATGTCTAAGTTGAGAATAATCAAAAGCGAGAAATCCAAATGCGAGCTTTCTCCTTAGACCTTTGTACAAGCGGCATAGAGGTACCCCTTTGTGAAACTTGGTTAAAGCATATGTATTGCGGTGATAATCCAGGTAGTCCAAGCTAATTAGGACAAGGTGCGGGCACTATTGGTACACTATGCATGAGGCTTGCAACTTATAAGATATAATTTACATGATGCATATGCTTTATTACTACCGTTGACAAAATTGTTTCATGTTTTCAAAATCAAAGCTCTAGCACAAATATAGCAATTGATGCTTTTCCTCTATGAGGACCATTCTTTTACTTTCAATGTTGAGTCGGTTCACCTATTTCTATCCACCTCAAGAAGCAAACACTTGTGTGAACTGTGCATTGATTCCTACATACTTGCTTATTGCACTTATTATATTACTCTATGTTGACAATATCCATGAGATATACATGTTACAAGTTGAAAGCAACCGCTGAAACTTAATCTTCTTTTGTGTTGCTTCAATACCTTTACTTTGAATTATTGCTTTATGAGTTAACTCTTATGCAAGACTTATTGATGCTTGTCTTGAAGTGCTATTCATGAAAAGTCTTTGCTTTATGATTCACTTGTTTACTCATGTCATACACATTGTTTTGATCGCTGCATTCACTACACCCTTCGCTCGATATTCGTTCTGATTAGTGCATATGTATAAATTCAACATTTAATGCTACCACCAGACCTATAGTTGTGGCTAGACTATGAAGGCGTGGCATTACTTTGTGTGCTAGGCCTGCTAAATCTTAGAGGCCCGATAGCCTCTTGACTTGCCTCACTTTACCAGCACCATTGTTCCCCAGTGTAAGAGCGATAGAAAGCCATTGAGGCGTTGTGCTGAGTCTACTCTCAGGGAGATCAGGAGGTCTTCTCGACACCCCTGTGGAGGAGAATCATCTGGAGGGGCTCTCATATCATGTTAGCTCGGATGATGTTAGTAGTCTAGACTACCAGTTGCCATGACCTTTAAATGGTTTGTCTTCTCTATTGTCTTGTCTGGATCCTAAACTTTATATGATCAAAGTTATTATATAATTATATGTTGTTTGTAGATTGTTAAATAATTGTTGTGTTGATTATCTGTTATTTACATTTGGTTTGTGTTATATACTTTAGGATTAACATTGATGCTATATTAAAGATGTTGGTTCATTTGTTACATCTTGCTATATAAGCCAATTATTGTTTGCTGGCACCATCTGGAGGGTTTGGATGCGTGCTGAAGGTGGGCTTTTTGACATGATCTAGTTGATTGGCATTACCTTTTTGTTGTGTTATTATTCAATCTCTGTCTCATCATGATGTAATGTGGCATTGTCATGCTCTCTTACTACTATTAATTTGCTATTTGTGTTTATTTTACCACTACATTGCATTCTTCTGAAGACTTCTCTGGTGTTCATGGTTTGATTAGTCTCTGAAGCCTATGT
>NC_061513.1:109652441-109702453 GCF_022539505.1 Lolium rigidum | reverse complement strand
ACGTAAAATCCAATTCCTCTTCGTCTGGATTTCCGCTGTCGTACTCCATTGAACTTGAACTCAAATCTGAAACGTCCATATCGACTACCACAACAAACCATGAACCAAATAAGTACATCTCAAAAAAAGTTGAAGAACATGCCAAGGATTACAAGCCAGTACCTCGCAGAACCACCACCGAGCGCCAAACCCTAACGTCGCCTCTAGCAGGAGGAACGACAGACAACTCAAAACCCTAGGGCCGGCCTCGTCTCAGCGCCTGACTTGATCAACGACCTTTGAAGGCGTCGTGCGATCCTCGCCCGCATCCGCCTTGCATAGCCTCGTCGTTGCCGGATCACTGTCCCGCCTCCACGAAAGCCGGCAAAAGCCTTAAAACGCAACCGCGGTGGTCCGCCATGCACTCTCGACTCATCCATGCCGTCTTCTCCCGACAAATCGCCCAAACCCTAACGACTAGCTATGGCACACGCAAGGTTTGAAAATAATTCCGCTCGTAACCAGCGCCTATCGCCGGCAACAGATCCACGTGATCGACGTAAATTTCGGGCCAAACGGTCTTTATACTACTGTGGGCCGGCACAAACCGTCATCGACGTGGATATGTATACAACATGTACATGATCTACGTGACAAACGACTATCTACGTGGCAACTGACGTGGAGTATAGTTATATGACGATAATACGGGCCCACCATGGGTTACGGGTATCCCACCTCAACGTCGTTCACCAGGGGGGAAAGGGAAGCACGGCCCGTGGTTTATACGATTTCATGTACCTTTTTCGTTTCATGAAACATGTTCTAAATTTATGTAAAGTCGATTGGACCTAAACACTAAGTAGTAACTAGATATATCTAAATTCTGATAAAGGTAAGATGTATGGAGGGAGTAGAATGTACTGATTGATTAACTGGCTTTTGTAGCCACGCCTTCTTCATGCAAAGTAAACTACTACCTCCTGCCCAAAATATGTTGCATATAAGGTTTGGTTAAAGTCAAACTTAGTAAAGTCTAATCATCTATACTGATAAAAATATAAACATATACAATAAAATACTAATATTTTTAGAATTATTATGAAATATATTTTTATATTATATGCATTTCACATGTTAGATCTTTATATTATTATCTATATTCTTGATTAAAATTTGCATAATTTAACTTACACGAAAAATTATGCACAACATAAAATGGGCATGAGAGAGTACAACACTAGCTGCACTTGTCCTCTGGGCTCTGGCCCAAGAAACATATCGGAGGCAACGATTTTATGTACTGCCTTCATCTCATTAAATTTGTCTAAGATTTTCTAAATTTAAGGGCATCTCCAGCGGCGCGACGCATTTTAGTGTCCGCGCGCGTCCGTTTGCGTCGCGCAGCGGACGCTGAAATGACCGTTTTCGTCCGCGTGTCCGTTTGCGTCTGGGGTTGGCTCCAGCGGCCCGACGCATTTTTTTCTCTTTTTCATTTCAAAATAGTTCCAAATATTACAAATTGGAAGATTATTTTAAACTAATACATAGTTTGGAACATGGTTTACACAAACTAATACATAGTTTGTACCATGGTGGACACAAATATAAATATTTTAAAAATAGAAACCAGTTGCGTTGATTTCCGTATGTTCGCTGCCAAGAAAGAACATTCGAGGGCACACTCAGTCACTCAAACTGGAAAATCCAGCGGGAGGATTGACGGTGCCCTTGTTGGTTCTACCGATGAGGCGACATGACGATGAAACCTTCCACTACTGGCTTCGTCTGGCCGTAGCCAGATTTGCTGCAAAGAAAGAATACTCAACGTTCTAACTATCGGAGTCCGACTCGGATTCGCCGGTGTGGTAGTGCCTGCGGCAGGCCGTGTCGTCGAAGACCTTGACGACCATCTCACCGTCTCCCTCGTAGAGGAAGGTGAGCTGGCAGCCGGGCTCGAGCGCCAGGTCACGGGCGAACTTGCCCCACCCGGTGTGCAAGTACATCTTGCCCTGCCCGTCGAACAGGACCTCCACGGCCCAGCGGCACAAGTTGCAGCTGGCCTCCCGTAGCTGCAAATGCGCCGGCTCGACGCCATCGACGAACTCGGCGAACTTGTCCGGGAGACGCTTGATGCCGAGCGGGTCGTCGTCGATGCGGAGGAGGAACTCGAAGCAGCGTCCCTCCATGTCGGAGGAAGACGAAGAGGGCGCATGATACGGTGAATCCAAGCCGATCCACCTTGATTGATGCCCGATCTTTCACAACGAGAACCTGGGGTAGTAAATCCTCCCAACAACGCGATGAACGCAGCACCGGAGAAGAGGGAACGAATCCAACAAGCAACGGATCGATGAACGACCGCCTCAAACCAAGAGCTAGATAATCCTTGATGAACACAAGAACCTTCGCAGCGGATAATAATAGATAAACGGCAGCACCGTACCCCGTGAAGGGATGATACACGTGAACACACGCAATGGGGAAAACCCTAATCTTTAGTCTAAACTTGTCTCTCTAAACCCTAGCCGTGCCATCTCCTTATATGAGAGGGAGAGCTGGCCGGCCGGCCCCCTTATTGGGCCTAACCTAGTTCGACTTGGACAGGCCCAAGTCAAACAGACTCTATTAAAACCCTAGATGGCCCACAGCATGACCTGGCTACATTATTATCTCTAATAACAAGATTATAATAAACTATCGGTACAACCTTAGACCCAAATATCATATCAATGGCTGTCCTAGAGTACCAGTGCCCGGATATCCATATCATCTCTCCCCTTCTTCAAGAAGCGTTGTCCCTAACGCGTGAGGGTCTTCTCGGAAATAGGTGACGTGATATGAACATGACACGTCCTCGTCGTCTTCAAGTCTTGCTTGCCTTCCACACCACATCCTCCTCGCGGCCTTCTCGACTTGATACAAGCACTTGGCGCCTCCTTTCTTCTCCACATGAGCTTGGACTTTGGCGCCAATTCCTTCTTCTTGCGAGGTTTTGATGGACCCTTGTGTCGCTGCACATGACCCCGCACAAGATGTGTAATTCTCGGGCCACATAAATGTCTCACACGTCCATCCTTGCATCGATGCATCCGCGGTGTCGCGGAAAACCGGAGCAGTACTAATAGCATGGTAGTGCCGCTGCCCACCGTCCGCACTAACGCGCTGCGCCACAGCCGGTCTAGACGCCGGTTGACCGGGTATGCGACCGGTCGGTCCGGTTATGACCGGGTCCGGGACCGGATCTCGACCGGGACGTCGCGACGTCTCACGGGCAGCACGCTCCGGCTCGGCACGGCGCATAGCCGGCTCCGAACCGGCTCACCCCGGCGCCCGGTCCGGTTGGACCGGCCCCCGAGACCGGGCTGAAACACCATCGGCATTGGCTTCGCTATCCTTCTCGCCTCCCACTTCCTCCCACGCGCATCCGCGCCATATGTACTCGGAACATCATCAAGACAAACATCATCGATCCGTATACTAGCATCAACACAAACTGGAACTGTAGCACATGCTGCAACATCCACATCAACCACAAGTGTAGCTTCATCCGGCTTGTCACCAACAAGAACTGGCTTTTCATCTACAGGCTTGGCTGAAACATCACCAACATCAATGCTCGGAACGTCATGCACCTTATGCTGCACATTAGGCTTGTGCAATTTCTCCTTACGCACCACTAACTCCACATCAGACTTGATATGATCATCACCCAATGGCTTCAAAGTCCGCTGTTTGCCACCATGCATAAAAGAATATGTATTTGCTCGCCTACAGCATGTGTCACATTGCGATCATACCGCCAAGGACGCCCAAGTAGCAATCCACACACCTCCAATGGCAACACATCGCGAATCAATCTCATCAACATAGTCATCAATCGTAAATGGCACACGCACCTTGTGAGTAATCTTCAGCATACCACAGCCTATTCAACCACTCAAGACGTTTAGGTTCAGGAAGACGCCATGTAGACAACCCCAATGCTGCCACCATCGCCTTGCTAATGCCATTAGTAGAGCTACCACCATCAATCATCAACTTGCAAGCTTTGCCCTTTACAATGCACTGAGTCTAAAACAAACTCCACCGCTGAACCTTGTCAACCGTCTTGCAAGCATCATCTTGTACCTTCTTGAGTTGCATATTCAGCCCGCTCAATGGTACATCCTCCTCAACGATCACGGTAGTGCTCTTGGTATCGTGAGCCGGGTTTTCTCTCCTCTGAAGATTTCACCTCGACCTTAGTGACTGTTGGTAGTGGAACAATCTTCTTACTAGTAACTATGCACTTGTCCAATGCCTGCTGTACCTCCTCCAGGCACTTGTCCACTTTCTTCATTGCACGTACAACTCGGGATGACTGCTTACGTTTCTCCAAATATGGTACCACGAAACCACTATGAAGAAAAGTTTTGTAATCTTCCCAAGTTTCAGCAAATTCACCTCTGTCCACCGCATCCTCCCAACAACGTTCTAATGCATCGTCCACACGCCGTATAGCAAGGTAAAATGCATAAGAACTGTTGAACTTCCTCTTGTATGTGCGACATCGAGCAAAACCCAATTCCATGTTTCTTTCCCAATCTTCATACTCCTGAACTGTCGCAGGACGGTGTAGATACCAACGAAGACTGGACGGTGGACGCTGCTCTCCCTTCAAGCAATCCAGATAGTCATTGAACACATAACTAGACTTCTTCTAAAGAGTACACCTTATGCCCAGAACATCGCCCGGAAACTCATGAACATCAACAGCATCAATAGCCGAAAGCGTCGGAGAAAATACCGCAGCAACACTGGTTTTCGTCGCCAAAGAAACAGACATAGCGAGAAGCTGCCCGGCCCAGGCCCGGTTGGACCGGAGCCTGGACCGGCCTGTCCGGTTTGTGGCCCGGTTGACCGGCCGCCAACCGGATGCATCGTACCGGAACCAAACCGGACGAAATTTTGCGAACTTCCCGGTCTGCCGCCCGGTTGACCGGCCCCCACACCGGGCTGCCCGGTCTGTGGCCCGGTTGACCGGATTCCCGACCAGATTTTTCCTGGTCGCGAAATTTCATCTTCTTCCCGATGCTGGTCGCGATTTTTCGCGATTTTGACCTCCGAAACAGCCATGGATGACCTCCAAACTGCCCCAAACAACTCCAAACTTCCTCCAACCAACCTCCTTCGACCGAGAGCCAAACTCCTCCGATCTAGAACCAATCTTCTCCGCAGCAAACCGATCAAAGAGATCGATCAACAACACCTCGCCGTGAGCAACCCAGAAAGCTGATACCACATGATACGGTGAATCCAAGCCGATCCACCTTGATTGATGCCCGATCTTTCACAACGAGAACTCCGGGGTAGTAAATCCTCCCAACAACGCGATGAACGCAGCTCGGAGAAGAGGGAACGAATCCCAGCAAGCAACGGATCGATGAACGACCGCCTCAAACCAAGAGCTAGATAATCCTTGATGAACACAAGAACCTTCGCAGCGGATAATAATAGATAAACGGCAGCGCCGTACCCCCGGAGGGATGATACACATGAACACACGCAATGGGGAAAACCCTAATCTTTAGTCTAAACTTGTCTCTCTAAACCCTAGCCGTGCCATCTCCTTATATGAGAGGAAGAGCTGGCCGGCCGGCCCCCTTATTGGGCCTAACCTAGTTCGACTTGGACAGGCCCAAGTCAAACAGACTCTATTAAAACCCTAGATGGCCCACAGCATGACCTGGCTACATTATCTAGTATCTATCTAGTATATATTAAAAGTACATTACGGGCTAACCAGAAATTAGAGAAACTGCTAGAAAATCCCACAAAAAACAGAAACATCCGACCATTGATTAAGCTAATTAGACAACCAGTACCGTCTGATCTTTACAATAATTAATTGACATCAGAATTCAATAAAATTACCCACCAATGCTCTAGATTAAATATTCATCGTATCCCTTGGTTCTCCTGTCTTGCTAATAGAAGTTGAAAACCTAAAAGAAAGCAAGGATACGAACACTCATGGCATGACCTCAGGCACGCCACCGCCGCATGGAGATCGTTGGCCTTCTTTTTATCACGCATGCATGCAAATACAAGGGAGCTACGTACGGGATCAATTGAAGAAGGCTGGAAGTATGAGATTGATTGAACACGGCCGGCCGGCCGGACGACATTGATAGTATACCCGATCATGCAGATCCATGAGGTTTGAAACTTGTACGATCCATGCATCTGAATACCAATGATCTATCTAGGTATGAGATCCATTAAAGACTAGCCTTGCCTACAATAGCTACAAAATTATTGGATCAGCCGAGATGTGTATGCAGCCTAATGCTCACAACCTAGATCCATGCAGGAGATTGAGAAAGACGACTACGCCGAGATGATACCGGGATGGAGGCTCCTGGCATCATCGCGATGACGGTAGCAAGAGCAGCAAGCACGCGCTCAAGTGGACCTTGACAAGTTCATGCCCGGAGGACACATCCTCTTCCAGATCCTGCATGTTCAGGCGTCCAGCCGCACATGACCTATCACCATGGTGCCCACTCAAAGTGAGTACTATTGTTTTTCCCTCCTCTCCCGGTGCTGCATATTTCCTTTGAATTTCCACTCTTGTGATGGTTAGTGAATTACATACTATATACAATGCTCAGTGTAAAGGTTTTTTTTTCAGATTCACGTCACCAAGTGTTAGAATATACTATTTGAGACCGTAAGTAGCTGAGAGCCTGAGACGTAGAAGCTCATGACCTACGGATATTTTAAAGCTGCCAGGTTTCGTTTTATGAGATTTCTTTAATGTAATCATCAGAGCCTTCATAGTTTCTCTAGATGTATATAAGCCCTATATATATAAGGTACTTGGAATACTTTTTAGCTTGCACGTGGTTACTTCATACAGATTGGGCTGCCATCAATGATCTACTGTTTTTCCCTCCTCAACCGCTGCTGCATATTTCCTCTGAATTTCCACTCTTGTGATGGTTAGTGAATTACGTACTATATACAATGCTCAGTGTAAAGGTTTTTTTTTTCAGATTCACGTCATCAAGTGTTAGAGTATACTATTTGAGACCGTAAGTAGCTGAGAGACTGAGACGTAGAAGCTCATGACCTCAGGATTTTTTAAAGCTGCCAGGTTCCGTTTTATGAGATTTCTTTAATGTAATCATCAGAGCCTTCATAGTTTCTTTAGACGTATATTAGCGCTATATATATAAGGTACTTGGAGTACTTTTTAGCTTGCACGTGGTTACTTCATACAGATTGGGCTGCCATCATTGATCTACTGCTTACTGGCTAATCATTTCATCCTGACCCACAGGAACACCTTGGAACATGGAAAACATCCACCGGCCACGGTCGGCCGGACTACACTAATTTTTTATGTACGGAGAGTAGTTTCAATCTTGATGTGGGTGTATCTGTCCAGCGATGCTCTTTCCAGATTGATCGCTCTGCCATCATCTATCCATTATGGGCTAATCATTTTATCCTGGCATTAGCGAGCCCGTGCAACCTCAAAAATTTCCCGTGGCAACAGCGGGACGTACGCTCAAAGTTTTATTATGGCGACTTGGCGAGGAGCTGCAATCTTGACTTGGACTCCTTGCATGCACGGCTAATTGCCTTGTCATAACCAGATTATTTTTAAATCTCTGCTCTTTGAAGTCTGATCGGGTGGAGTCCAAGGCTGTCGATGATTTTCTATACTGTTCAAGCTTGACATGGAAGAGCCGGACAAGGTACTTGGCTGCTCGCAATGGAGTTCAGGAAGTGGCATCCTGGGAACCAAGTTTTGATCGATAATCCCCTGCGGGTACAAGGCTGTTGATAATTTTCTATACTGTTCAAGCTTAACATGGAAGAGCCCGACGAGGTACTTGGCTGCTCGCAATGAAGTCCAGGAAGTGGCATCCTGGGAACCATGTGCTGATCGATAAACCCCTGTAGGTACAAGGGTCCAGGCAGGTCGCGGTATCATTAGATCTCCCAGCACGGTCAGTCGTCCTACGTGATTATCTGAATACGGGTACAAGGCTGTCGATAATTTTCTATACTGTTCAAGCTTAACATGGAAGAGCCCGACGAGGTACTTGGCTGCTCGCAATGAAGTCCAGGAAGTGGCTTCCTGGGAACCATGTGCTGATCGATAAACCCCTGTAGGTACAAGGGTCCAGGCAGGTCGCGGTATCATTAGATCTCCCAGCACGGTCAGTCGTCCTACGTGATTGTCTGAATACAGTAGAATACCTATGATCAGTGTTGGCTGCCTTATAATGAGATGATCATTATCCTCACCAGTCAGCACAGAGGATTAAAACGCTCAGCCTGCAATGATTCAGTTTGTTCCTAATTGGAAATTGCGCATATGCATCATATGACATGCATGCTATTTGTCTCTCCCTTTACGTCAGTAATCTATCGGATACACCTCAAAAGTAAGGTTAAAGATGTTCTGAATTTTACTTTGCATTTTTTAAACTTTATCTCTCTCGGTTTATTTTCTAATGCATCATCCTAGATTGTTCTTCAACAAACATATTGTTGCATGTCTTTGATAAGTGGTTTGATGGTAAAGCAGAACATTGAACTATGTTCTGACGCAAATAAATGTTTGAAGTTATATTATTTGCAGATAATTTTTTTAATTTTCCAGTGTCATGCTACTCCATAAGATTCGAGATATTCTGTAGAAGACCATAGATTAGCAAAAAAAAAAAGAGAGCTATTACTAATATTGAAATATAAACTGACCGTTTTTTTGTATTGAACATCAGTCGATATGAAACGAAACTTCAGAAGGAAAGCTATCGTGCATACAAATTCGTAAGTAGAAAATTCGTCTAACAGCGTACATTCTTGATTCAGTGTTATTGGTTGCTTAACTAAAAGATTCATAAACAAGCATCTTATAAGAGCAATGCTACACCTACAAAAATTACTTACATAAATCATCTAATCATATATGGACTCACGATATGCACAACAGGCAGGAAAGAGGTTTCCGATTTTCCGGCAAGGAACCCAAACCGAACCAACGGGTTTACTCCACCTCAGTTTGTACCAAGAAAATCTGATAAGTCTAGGATTATTCATCTTATAATCCTTTCTCGCAGCATTGAAATAAATGGGGTTGCATCAAGGCTTATGATTGAGATGGCCTAAATGGGCCAATCTAGAGCGAGATCCTTCTAATTAATAGTGATATACTTTTTATTCTTACCCCATGCTCTATTTTTTTTACTATATCTTCATTTACAGTAAAACAAAGAAACTTGAACAAAATTAAAGATATTTTTGGATAGGTACAATTTAATTATCTTGCAAAAGAGAGTACCTCCTCAAATAAACTTAAATATGAAACTGAGATCTGTAGAATTAATCTCTTAGTGTCCAATATGGTAGCATGAATATTATAAAATCATTAATTCATTTTGAAAACCATAAAAGATGTTATAGATAATGCCCTCGCATTTGCGAGGGCCACTGTACTAGTTATACTAAGAATGACAGTCGTGCTCTCAAGATAGTGCTCAAAGAAAGAATGGAGACACAACATAAAAAGTAAAAGATTGACCCTTCGCAGAGGGAAGCAGGGATTAACATGCGCTAGAGCTTTTCATTTGTAAAGCAGGAGTAAAATTATTTTTGAGAGGTGTTTGTTGTTGTCAACGAATGGTAATGGGTACACTAACTACCTCATCAACCGGACTCACAAGAGCGGCTCCCATTTTATTTATTTTTGGTTGGCACTCCTTCCAACCTTTCTTTCACAAACCATGGCTAACCGAATCCTCGGGTGCCTGCCAACAATCACATACCATGAAGGAGTGCCTTTTTATTTAAGTTTTATTATGATGATGACACTCCCCCAACCTTTGCTTACACAAGCCGTGGCTAACCGAATCCTTCGGGTGCCGTCCAACAATCACAAACCATGGAGGAGTGTCTATTTAAGTTAATTAATTTGGGATCGGGAATCCCATTGCCAGCTCTTTTTGCAAAATTATTGGATAAGCGGATGTGCCACTAGTCCATATGAGAGTCCGTCAAAAGTAAATGACAAGGTTGAAAGCTAAACACCACATACTTCCTCTTGAGCTATGAAACATTAACACAAATTGAGAAGCATTTTGAAAGTTTTAAAGGTAGCGCATGAGAATTTACTTGGAATGGTTTGAAATGCCATGCATAGGTATTTATGGTGGACACTTTGGAACAACTTGGTTTTTCAGGTGTTTGGAAGCACGCAGCGGCGTTCCCGCTCAGCACAAGTGAAGGCTAGCAAAAGACTAGGGAGCGACAAATCAATAGAGCAAGAATCGCTCATAATCATGCTTGCGGCAAAATAAATTAACGGAGGCATAAAAGTGATACAATAACTCGAAGCAATATAAATCATCGAGGCTTAATTGACTTTTGTTCAGTCATATGCATGCGTGAGCATGTGCCAAGTCGATATAAGTGAATTATTCAGAGGAGGATACCACAATGCCATACTCACTTATGAATAAAACAATGCAAGCAAACATCCATGACATGCTACTCTTATTAATAAATTGGAGCTAAACATGAGAGATCATGAACTACTAGACTTTCTCAAATAACATATACCTCACATGAACCAACCAAGCATGCTCACATGGATGAGTATATGTACAAAAATGAAAGCAAATAGAGTTCATACCAGCCTCTCACCACAATCAGATTGTCGTAGATCGTCATTATTGCCTTTTCACTTGTGTAGCTTGGATAATATGAAATGAAAACCACGCTCCAGCCACCGAAGACCATTGAACTCATGATGAACTTTACAAACCAAAGAAGAACAACAAATATTTTTGGTGTTTTCGAATTAGAAACAAGAACGAAAGAAAACAAGCAAACAAAGTAAAATCTTTTGGGTTTTCTCATAACAAACCAACGATAGCAAATAAAGCAAACTAAGAGCAAGGAACCAAATAACCAAATAGTGAAGAGAAACAACAGAAATATTTTTGGTCTTTTTGTGTTTTAGGAAAGAAACAAAGTGAAAACAAAAGAACGCAAACTAACAGAAACACAGAAAAGCAGGATGACAGCTGTCAAATCCTGACAGCAGTACAGAAATCGAAATTAACAAAAATCTTCCATTGCTCAGACCAAAAAGTGTTCAACTAATGAAAGTTAGATAACAACCTGGGGAACATGCTCAAAAATTGGCAACTCAAAATAACGTTCTGGCTGTGCGCACGAATTTTTTTGGTAACAGCACAGAATCTGTTTTTGGACAGCACTTCCCCAAATATCATCTCCCTCTCATTAGAAAACCACTCTAGAGACTAAACAAATATGTACAAGTATCCAGCAACCATAATATGCAAAGAATGAGTGATGTCGGTATACCTCCCCCAAGCTTAGGCTTTTGGCCTAAGTGGAGTTCATTCCCAACGAGGGTCGGAGTTCCACGCCGGTGGATCATACATGGAGTGGTAATAGGGCCCCTGTGCAGAAGAATATCGTGGAGGTTCCACATGCCCATGATGTTGATATGAGGAGCTCGCTGCATCGGATGAAGAGTCGGGTGCTCCTCGGCCTCCTCCACATCTTCCCTTGCACGACGGCTTTCCCTTTCTATGTATGCGTTTAGCTCATTTTCTGTGATCGACCACCCGTTCCTGGCATCAAGGTTAAACAAAGCAGGTGCAGGCAAGCGTACTAGTTATCTCCTAATAACAAGATTATAATAAACTACTAGTACAACCTTAGACCCAAATATCATATCAATGGCTGTCCTAGAGTATCAGGCCTGGATATCCATATCAGCGCAGGTGACGGCGAGCGTGGGGCCGTAGGCTGCTCCACCACGGCGGCCCTCCGCCCGTCCCCGGGGCCGTCCCAGGGCCGCGGCCTCGACCGCCTCGCCGGCCACCAGGACCCGCCATGGTCTTCCTCGCGGGGCCGGCTGCGTCGCAGAACACCTAGGCGGCGGAACGCTGGAGCTTTGTGGCGGCTAGGGTTTCTATGGAGGAGTGGATGAGGAAGAAGAAGGCGCGGCCCCTTTATATAGGCCGGAGGCATGCGGTGGCCGCGGGACGCGTGGCGACGCCATTAACGTGGTTGGCGGAGGTGGGCTGCGGCCGCTCGGCAACCGAGGCATTGCCATTAACGTGGCGCAGACTGCGGAAGCGATGCAGCGGCGCCAGTCGCTGGCGCGTTTGAGAAGACGCATCGACGCAGGGTCGCTGCCAGGCGGGCCCGACGAAACGTCCGTCGGATACGAGCGGACACTTTCGGCGTCCGCGCAGTGTCCGCGGAGACGCATCCGAGGCGCATATTTGGGTCAGGTTTGCGTATCCGCGGACGGCCCGGTCACTTTGCGTCGCCCCGCTGGAGAGGGTGCCAGACGCATTTCCGGTCACGGCGGACGAAAACGACCATTTACGTCGCGCCGCTGGAGATGCCCTCAATATATCTAGACAATATTTTCAAATATTAATAAATCTCGGAGATGTTTCATGGGACGGAGTAAGCACGTAGAAGGATGTAGAATGAATTGATTGACTGGCTTTCGTAGCCACGCCATCTTCATGCAAGGTATACATCACTAGCTGCACCTGTTCTCCTGAGTCATCACGTAGGACTGCACAAGATGCAGTGTGATTTTCTCTAATCCTTTGCAGGATCGGCGAAAGGAAAAGGCAATATCCGCCGGTCAGTGAAAAGGCATGGAATGGTTGAGGCGGGACTTTGTTCGAACAAAGGGCTCTGCTAGCTGAGAGGATGCAAGAACCAAGAACGTACCGTAGGAAAGGGGGCAAAAGCCGGCAGGTAGGTACATGCCGACGAGACGAGGGCCAGCCTAGTCACCAACAGCCACAGCTAGCTCGGTTCCCACCGTGCCAACCTTTTCCCGCAATCCGCACTGCCGCCTCTGCAGCGCTGCTCTGCTCTTCTTTCATGGGAAAAAAGAATGGAAAGGCAGGGCAAGTGCCAGTCACGCCCGCACGCACGCACGCACGCAAAGACGACGAGACGCCAGTCTTGCGTGTGCGCGTTGGTGTCGGCTCGTGGAATGGGGTCTCACGAGTTTGCCCAAGTGGGATCACGCCTGCCGGCCTCCCCTTCTCGATAGGTGATTTTCCCTTTGGTTTCCTCACTTTCTGCTCCCAAAGTTGCACTATTACCAGCACCCTGCCTCCACGCCCAACCACGAGTCCATGACACCAAGTCTCATACTTAAATTTATTTTCTGCAAAAACTTATATTTAGCATTAAATTTTATCTTTTTTACACACGTCAGACGACAAGTCTATTTTCCATGAAATGACTTTGTGAGCATGTAGCAGTGAAGATGTACATGCAAATTTTTCGTTTCAATTTTTGAAATTTCAAAATGTGTAACATACATTTTAAAATAAAGGAGCATATGCTTCCCATGTGCCAAAACATCAATCCAGTTCATCTATAAAATTATAATAAAATAGGGCAACAAAAATAAAAAAAAACTTTGTTAATAAAAATAACTAATAAAAACCTAGCTAGGTTTTGCGGCGACCGCACAGCTTACCCCTCGTCTTTGGCGGCCAGGTCGATGAGGGCCAGCGGCTCCCACCAAATCAGCCAGCTCCCTTGCTACACTGCAGCTCCGGCTGCTGGCATGGGAGGCGCTGAGGCTTGCGTTAGGAGCATGCACAACCATTTGCTGGAGGCGTGGTCCACGTCGCCCATGGCATGACTAGCGAGGTAGAGTCACCAACGGCGTTGCTTGTCGTCCCTGCACAAGCGCGTACTCCCGCAGCTGCCTGCAGGGCCGTCCCACTTGGCTAGGGCCCACAACTACGACGTGATGATGTTCACCGTGAGGGCTTCATCGTCGTCTAGCTCGGGTGGTTGGATGGGAATCTTTCCTTCTTCTTCACGGACGCGACAATCTCCCGCTCATACATGCGGAGGCCAAGGTAGTCAAGGGGCCTATGATGTCGTCACCCCGATTTGCGGCTTCTCCTTCTTGGTGTGTTTCTTGTCCACGTCCTCCCATCGTAGTCCCACTTGGCGTCACCCAAGAAGGCGGCGCGGTGACACGACAATGTGGGTCGTATTCCCAACGCCTGAACATGTCTCACGTCGTTGATTTCATCGCGTGGGCAGGTTCTTGCCGCAGAATAGGCGACGGGAGCGCCCGATGACGTTGAATCTCATGGCACCGCGCTAGCCCTTTCCATTGGACTGGTGGCACCGGCACCATAGACGTGTTGAGGTACCAACCCATGGGTTGGTTAACATCGGTCCAAGTTGTTGGTGTTCTCGTCTCCCAAAGCAAGCATACCATGTACATAGGTACGTATTGGCAGCTGCGCTTGCGATGAGGAGGACCACTGCCTTCGCGCAAGGACCCCACATTGTGGTTGTGCTTGCCGCTTTTCTTCCATGGTTATGGTCGTGCTTGCTGTTGTTGGGACTATCGGTGGTGTGGGTATTACATAATCAGGATGTAAGAGCATCTCTAGCCGATCCCCAATAACTTAGATGACAAAAGGCCTCCCTATACCTTCCTATATTTGCTCCTCTAAACTTTGCGCTGCAGTATTCGAACCCCAATAACTTTAGAGGAGAAAAATTTTGATTTTTGCAAATCAAACCATATGAACCAAAGTATGAATATTACAAACCGAACTAAATGTCCTAAATCAAATTATTCATTAATATAAACCGAATTAAATGTAATAAATCAAATTATTCAAATAAAACAAGTGAAAAAATTTAACTACTTGTCATGGAGACGCCAATGATGCTCAATAAGATCGTCTTGTAGCTGAACATGCGCATACGGGTTCTCGATGCATCAGTTCATTTCGAGGAACTTGTGGATCGTGTTTGCGTCGTGGTGGCGGGCCTGATCCAAATAGATACCACATGGTGATTATGCATAAGAGCATCTCCAGCTGACATAGGCATCCCCAATGGGCCCGTCGAAGAAGGTACCCGTGGTTTATTGAAGGCCCATGACCCGAAGTTTTACAAAGCCCGGAGGCCCAATCGAGAGATAGTTTGGAAAGATAGAATTGTATTAGGAATATCGATTTGTAATTATTGCAGGACGGCTTAGAAACCCTCCCGGACTCTGTAAACGTGTACATCACGAAACCCTCGGCTCCGCCTCCTATATAAGGGGGAGTCGAGGGACAAAGAAAGGATCGATTCATTGTTTTCAGACAACCCTAGTTTTCATAGCAGTCGAGTACTTTTCCGGCTGAAACCTTCGAGATCTACTAGCCCTCTACTTCCAACTAAACCCTAGTCTACAACTTGTAGGAATTGATAAGTTAATCCCTTATCAATTGGCGCCGTCTGTGGGAATTAGAGGCGACAAGGTTCTGATCTCGATGGCACGTTCAACATCATCAACATCTTCGATAGCAAGCAACACAATGGATCGAGGTAAACAGATCGAAACCGCTCTAGTGTTGCCAGATGTCGGGAGGCCTCTCAAGGAACCAACCTTCGATACTACCAAGAACTCGAAAGAAGTACAGATACACCCGACAGATCCCAAAAAGACGACAGCTATCGCCACAAACATGGACCTCGCATAGGAAAGCGCGCTCGTCGAGTTCCTCCGTGAGCACTGGGAAATCTTCGCATGGTGTCCAGCTGACATGCCAGGAGTATCCAGGGAACTTGCCGAGCACCCCCTTAACTTGGATCCATTGTCCAGGCCAATTAAAGAGATACACAATGCTATGCTGTCAGAAATCAATCGACTCAGAGAAGCTGGGTTCATTAAAGAGATACACACAGAAGCCACGTGGGTAGCAAACCCAGTGCTGGTCCCGAAGAAAAACACAGAGGTCCTTCGCATGTGCGTCGACTTCACGTGTCTAAATAAACGTTGTCCAAAGGATCACTTTCCCTTCCCAAGGATCGATCAAATTATCGACTCCACGGCAGGTTGTGAACGTCTTTCCTTTCTGGACGCATATTCTGGTTACAACCAGATTCGACTAAAGGAGGAAGATGAAGTCAAAACAGCTTTCATCACCCCTTATGGCGTGTTTTGCTACAGAACAATGTCTTTCGGGTTGAAAAACGCGGGTGCAACATACCAAGTGGATGATGCAGAAGTGCTTGGCCACGCAGATTGAAAAGAACGTCCAAGTGTACAACAAAGGAAGGATCAACATTGATCGATGATCTCAGAGAAACTTTCAACAACCTCGACAAATTCTGCCTCAAGCTAAACCCGACAAAGTGCTCTTTCGGCGTCTCGGCAGGAGAACTTCTTGGGTTCCTGGTGTCAGCAAGAGGAATCGAGGCTAACCCGGAGAAAATTCAGGCTATCGTGACGATGCGGAAGCCAACAAAGTTAAAGGAGATACAACAGTTAACTGGACAAGTCGCAGCTTTAAGCAGATTCGTCGCCAGGCTAGGAGAAAGGGCGTTTCCATTTTACGCCTTGATCAAGCAAGGAGAAAAGTTCGAGTGGAACGAAGAAGCGGACAGAACTTTCTAGGATCTCAAGCGCACAATCTCGACACCTCCAATATTGGTGGCACCCAAGGAAAAGGAACCTCTCCTGTTATACATTGTGGCCACACCTCAAGTGGTCAGCACGGCACTCGTGGTTGAGCGAGAGGAAGAAGGGAAACTCCATGAAGTACAAAGGCCGGTGTATTTCATTAGTGAAGTTTTATCGCCTTCAAAACAGCGGTACCCGCATATCAGAAGCTAGCGTATGGAGTGTTTACAACAACAAGAAAGTTACGACACTATTTTTCGGCACATCCGATAATAGTGGTCAATGAGGCACCATTGTCAAATATACTGAATAACCCGGAAGCTACGGGTCGTGTCTCCCTTTGGGGAATAGAGCTTTCCCCTCGGGACATCACATACGAAAAAAGAAAAGCGATAAAGTCGCAGATCTTACCAGACTTCGTCGCAGAGTGGATGGAGCTGTAAAACACGGGACCTCCTGATTTATCGCGAACCTGGACCATGAACTTCGACAGGTCCAAGAGGTTAGAAAGAGCTGGAGCAGGTGTGATACTGGTTTCACCCCAAGGAGACAAGTTAAAATATGTACTACGGGATGACGTTTCCTAACGCATCTAACAACGAGGCAGAGTATGAAGCGTTGATACATGGGATGAAGATGGCGAAGGCTTGTGGTGCGACCCGATTAAAAATATACGGCGACTCCCAGTTGGTGGCTCAACAAGTGATGAATCAATGCGACGTAGTTAATGATAGCATGATAGCAGACAAAGAGTTATACAATGAACTCGAGAAGCTTTTCGATGGATGTGAGGTGAATCATGTTAGCAGGCTTAGCAATGACGAAGCTGATGTTCTGGCAAATATCGGGTCGCAGTGCTTAGCAATACCACCCGGAGTATTTTGGGAAGAGATAAGTGAAAGGTCGACTAAGGCAAAGAAACAGCCGAAGAAGAAATATAAGGTCGAGAAAGGGTCGGGGGCTTCGGCAGCCCTCGAGGCAGGTGCATCTGGAGATAAGGAGGAATCGCACGAGGTAATGGTAGTACAAGTACCTTGGATGCAGGCTTATATTGCATATATCTCAAGGCAGCAAATACCCGAAGATCCCGTGGAAGCAAGGCAAATCATTCGACGATCCAAAGCCTTTATTGTGGTTAAGGGCGAGCTTTATAAGAAAAGTATATCGGCAGTCTTGCAACAGTGCGTCACAGCTGAAGAAGGTCGAGTGCTTTTAAAGGATGTGCACGAGGGAGTATGCGGAGATCTTGCAAGCAGTCGAGTTATTGCGGCCAAGGTTTTCAGAGCAAGGTTTTATTGGCTAACAGCCATCGAGGATGCAAAGGACATAGTGTGTACCTGTGATGCGTGTCAAAGGTTTTCCGCAAAACCTCATTCTCCGGCAGCAGAACTGATGCCAATACCTTTGTCGTGGCCCTTTGCTCAATGGGGTCTTGATATGGTGGGCAAATTGCACAAGGCGTGGCTAGGAGGATACGAGTATATGCTTGTAGCTGTCGACAAGTTCACCAAGTGGGTTGAAGCAAAACCAATAAATTCGCCAGATGCAAAGCATCAACGGTCAAGTTCATCAAAAGCATCGTTTCCGGTTTGGAGTTCCTCATAGCATCGTCACGTACAATGGTATCAATTTCACGTCAAAGGAATTCAAGGCTTATTGTGCATAGGTAGGTATCAAGCTACATTTTGCGTCGTAGCGCACCCACAAACCAATGGTCAAGTCGAGAAAGCAAACGGCGTCATCTGCAGTGGTATCAAGAAGCGCCTGTTAGGACCTTTGGAGAAAGCTCGGCATACTTGGCCGGAGGAGTTACCCAGCGTGCTATGGAGCATACGAACAACACCCAACACAGCAACACAGGAAAACCTGTTTTTCTGGTTCATGGAGCTGAGGCGGTGCTGCCAATAGAATAGAACACAATTCTCCAAGAGTGGCGGAGTTTGATGAAGAAACCTCGAGAAAGGCGCTGGAAGATGATATGGACGCACTCGACGAGGCTCGCGACGAAGTATTATCACGAGTCGCCAAATATCAGCAAGATATTAAAAACTATCACAGTCGACGATTGGGACCAAGATCTTTCCAAGTTGGCGACCTAGTTCTTCGGCTCACACAAGATAGCCATGAGAAATTCGAGTCGCCTTGGCTAGGCCCATATATCGTCACTGAAGTAATTGAAGGAGGAGCATACAGGATAAAGGACAAGAAGACAGAGATTGCGGAGCCAAATCCCTGGAACGTGGCGCAACTTAGGCGTTTTTACGCTTGAGTCAAGATATATATGTAAACATACAATGTACTGAAACGCCCGCGAGTTTTCAGACGCACCCTTTTCCTTTCAGGGCACCGAGTGGGGCTGGAAGGTTTTTAATGGGGCGGGCTCGCGGTGCTGCAATATAATAAAGATATTGGTGATATACATCTTTCTTCCTCGATAGGTTCAGGGGTTTTCTACCCGACAAAGTTCGTCCATACAAAATATTCATACAACATACAAGCTTACGTAACCTTTGCTTTGGTTTCAAACACCTCGCAAAAACAGCAAAGTAACGGTACAAGCCACCGAGATACTCGGGGGCTAAGGGAAAGAAAGAATATAAAAATAGTTGCTTTACAATATATACAACTCTTTATAAGTTTTTCATCAAGATAGATATCTACCGACGAAACAGATTCAATCGTGACCTAACAGATCATCTATATTTACTATGTCTTCTTCGACAGATGCCCCAGGAAATTGGCATAATGACCGTCCACAAAAAAGTCGGCATCCATTCGAAGGAGGTCTTCGATTATTTCTTCAGCCACTGGTGTAACTATCTCATCGATTCCGTTGACACCCCTCCATCGTCGCTGATGGCGTGTAACTCACACGTTCGTTGGGAACCCCAAGAGGAAGGTATGATGCGCACAGTAGCAAGTTTTCCCTCAGAAAGAAACCAAGGTTTAATCGAACCAGGAGGAGCCGAGAAGCACGTTCAAGGTTGATGGTGGCGAAATGTGATGCGGCGCAACACCAGGGATTCCGGCGCCAACGTGGAACCTGCACAACACAACCAAAGTACTTTGCCCCCAACGAAACAGTGAGGTTGTCAATCTCACAGGCTTGTTGTAACAAAGGATTAACCGTATTGTGTGGAAGATGATTGTTTGCGAAGAAAACAAGAAAGAAAGTATTGCAAGTAGATTGTATGCGATGTAAAGAATAGGACCGGGGTCCACAGCTCACTAGAGGTGTCTCTCCCATAAGATAAAAGCATGTTGGGTGAACAAATTACAGTGGGGCAATTGACAAATAGAAAAGGGCATAACAATGCATATACATGATATGATAAATATAGTGAGATTTAATCAGGGCATTACGACAAAGTACATAGACCGCCATCCAACATGCATCTATGCCTAAAAAGTCCACCTTCAGGTTATCATCCGAACCCCTTCCAGTATTAAGTTGCAAGCAACAGACAATTGCATTAAGTATGGTGCGTAATGTAATCAACAACTACATCCTTAGACATAGCATCAATGTTTTATCCCTAGTGGCAACAGCACATCCACAACCTTAGGACTTTCTTCCATCGTCCCGCATTTAATGGAGGCATGAACCCACTATCGAGCATAAATACTCCCTCTTGGAATTAAGAGCAAAATCTTGGCGAGCCTCTACTAATAACGGAGAGCATGCAAGATCATAAACAACACATAAGTAATAGATTGATAATCACCATAACATAGTATTCTCTATCCATCGGGTCCCGACAAACACAACATATAGTATTACAGATAGATGATCTTGATCATGTTAGGCAGCTCACAAGATCCGACAATGAAGCACATGAGGAGAAGACGACCATCTAGCTCATCGCTATGGACCCATAGTCCGGGGGTGAACTACTCACTCATCACTCCGGAGGCGATCATGGCGATGAAGAGTCCTCCGGGAGATGATTCCCCTCTCCGGCAGGGTGCCGGAGGCGATCTCCTGAATCCCCCGAGATGGGATTCGCGGTGGCGGCGTCTCTGGAATGTTTTCCGTATCGTGGCTCTCGGTACAGAGGGTTGATACGTCTCCAACGTATCGATAATTTCTTATGTTCCATGCTACTTTATTGATGATACCTACATGTTTTATGCACATTATATGTCATATTTATACATTTTCTGGAACTAACCTATTAACAAGATGCCGAAGAGCCAGCTTGTCTGTTTCGCTGTTTTTGGTTTCAGAAATCCTAGTAAGGAAATATTCTCGGAATTGGACGAAATCACCGCCCAGGGTCCTATTTTTGCACGGAGCTTCCAGAAGACCGAAGAGGGAAGGAAGTGGGGCCACGAGGCGCCGTCACCATAGGGCGGCGCGGCCCAGGCCCTGGCCGCGCCGACCTATGGTGTGGGGCCCTCGTGTGGCCCCCCGCGTTGCCCTTCCGCCTACTTAAAGCCTCCGTCGCGAAAACCCTAGTACCGAGAGCCACGATACGGAAAACCTTCCAGAGACGCCGCCGCCGCGAATCCCATCTCGGGGGATTCAGGAGATCGCCTCCGGCACCCTGCCGGAGAGGGATTCATCTCCCGGAGGACTCTTCATCGCCATGATCGCCTCCGGAGTGATGAGTGAGTAGTTCACCCCTGGACTATGGGTCCATAGCAGTAGCTAGATGGTCGTATTCTCCTTGTTGTGCTTCATTGTTGGATCTTGTGAGCTGCCTAACATGATCAAGATCATCTATATGTAATACTATATGTTGTGTTTGTCGAGATCCGATGGATAGAGAATACTATGTTATGGTGATTATCAATCTATTGTTTATGTGTTGTTTATGATCTTGCATGCTCTCCATTATTAGTAGAGGCTGCGGCCAAGTTTGTACTCTTAACTCCAAGAGGAGTATTTATGCTCGATAGTGGGTTCATGCCTTCATTGACACTCGGGACAAGTGACAGAAAGTTCTAAGGTTGTGATGTGCTGTTGCCACTAGGGATAAAACATTGATTCTATGTCTAAGGATGTAGTTGTCGATTACATTACGCACCATACTTAATGCAATTGTCTGCTGCTTAGCAACTTAATACTGAATGGGGTTCGGATGATAACCTGAAGGTGGACTTTTTAGGCATAGATGCAGTTGGATGGCGGTCTATGTACTTTGTCGTAATGCCCAATTAAATCTCACTATATTTATCATATCATGTACATGCATTGTTATGCCTTTCTCTATTTGTCAATTGCCCGACCGTAATTTGTTCACCCAACATGCTTTTATCTTATGGGAGAGACACCTCTAGTGAACTGTGGACCCCGGTCCTATTCTTTACATAGCATACAATCTACTGCAATTGTGTTTTACTATTTTCTTGCAAACAATCATCTTCCACTCTATACGTTTAATCCTTTGTTACAGCAAGCCGGTGAGATTGACAATCTCACTGTTTCGTTGGGACAAAGTACTTTGGTTTTGTTGTGCAGATTACACGTTGGCGCCGGAATCCCTGTTGTTGCGCCGCATCACATTTCGCCACCATCAACCTTCAACGTGCTTCTTGGCTCCTACTTGGTTCGATTAAACCTTGGTTTCTTTCTGAGGGAAAACTTGCTACTGTGCGCATCATACCTTCCTCTTGGGGTTCCCAACGAACGTGTGAGTTACACGCCATCAAGCTCTTTTTCGGGCGCCGTTGCCGGGGAGATCAAGACACGCTGCAAGGGGAGTTTCCACTTCCAATCTCTTTACTTTGTTTTTGTCTTGCTTTATTTTATTTACTACTTTGTTTGCTGCACTTAAACAAAACACACAAAAAATAGTTGCTAGTTTTACTTTATTTATTGTCTTGTTCTCCATATCAAAAACACAAAAAATTAGTTACTTGCATTTAATTTATTTTGTTATCATGTCTAGCCCTGTACTTGTTTTTATTTTCACTAGTTAGGCTTAATGGAAAACAACAAAAAAAATTAGAGATCTTTATGAACTATATCTTGAATTAGGACATGGTGTGTTTGAAGAGAAAATTTAAAAACCCATGGAACTTTGTTTACAAAATAGTTGTAGCAATGTTATTAGCATGAACTCTTTGAACACTATTATTGCTAAAGCTATGGAAGAATTTAAGCTTGGGGAAGCTGGTTGTGATATTTTTAGTGCCCCAAGCATGGAGGAGAAAATTTACTTTGATGATACTTTACCTCCTATATATGATGCTTGCAATGATGAATATGATATTTTCAGTCCACCTACTATTGAGGAGAAAATTAATTATAATTACAATATGCCTCCTATATATGATGATTATGGTGATGAGAATAATAGTGATAGCTATTTTGTTGAATTTGCTCCCACTACAACTAATAAAATTGATTATGCTTGTGTGGAGAGTAATAATTTTATGCATGTGGCTCATGACAAGAATGTTTTATGTGATAGTTATATTGTTGAGTTTGTTCATGATGCTACTCGAAAATTATTATGAGAGAGGGAAACATGGTTATATGCATCTTAATAATATTAAGTTCCCCTCTTTATGTTGAGAATCTTGAAATTGCACTTGTGTTGCTTTTCTATGCTTGTCACTTTGTTCTTCATGAATTTATTTGTGTACAAGATTCCTTTTCATAGGAAATGGGTTAGGTTTAAATGTGTTTTGAATTTGCTTCTTGATGCTCTCTTTTGCTTCAACTCTTATTTACTGCGAGAGTATCATTAAAATTACTAAGCCCATCTTAATGGCTATAAAGAAAGAACTTCTTGGGAGACAACCCATGTTTTTACTACAGTACTTTGTTTTATATTTGAGTCTTGGAAGTTGTTTAATACTGTAGCAACCTCTCCTTATCATGTTTTTGTGCCAAGTAAAGTTTCTATGTCAAAGTTGATGTTATATTTGGGATCGCTGCGCAGAAACAGCATTGCTGTCTGTCACGAATCTGGGCACAGGCCTCTGTAGAAAATTCGAAAAAATCTGCCAATTTACGAGCGTGATCCTCAGATATGTACGCAACTTTTATTATTTTTGAGTTTTTCCATTTGAGCAAGTCTGGTGCCATCTTTAAATTCGTCTTTACGGACTGTTCTGTTTTTGACAGATTCTGCCTTTTATTTCGCATTGCCTCTTTTGCTATGTTGGATTCATTTCTTTGATCCATTAATGTCCTGTAGCTTTATGCAATGTCCAGAAGTGTAAAGAATGTTTGTGTCACCTCTGAATGTGTGAATTATTAATTGTGCACTAACCATCTAATGAGTTTGCTTGAAGTTTGGTGTGAAGAAAGTTTTCAAGGGTCAAGAGAGGAGTATGATATATTATGATTAAGAGGAGTGAAAGCTCTAAGCTTGGGGATGCCCCGTGGTTCACCCCTGCATATTCTAAGAAGACTCAAGCTGTCTAAGCTTGGGGATGCCCAAGGCATCCCCTTCTTCATCGACAAAATCATCAGGTTCCTCCCCTGAAACTATATTTTTATTCAATCACATCTTGTGTTCTTTACTTGGAGCGTCGGTTTGTTTTTTGTTTTTGTTTGAATAAAATGGATCCTAGCATTCACTTTGTGGGAGAGAGACACGCTCCGCTGTTGCATATGGACAAATATGTCCTTAGGCTTTACTCATAATGTTCAAGGCGAAGTTTCTTCTTCATTAAATTGTTATATGGTTGGAATTGGAAAATGCTACATGTAGTAATTCTAAAATGTCTTGGATAATGTGATACTTGGCAATTGTTCTGCTCATGTTTAAGCTCTTGCATCATATACTTTGCACCCATTAATGAAGAAATACAGAGAGCTTGCTAAAATCTGATTTGCATATTTGGTCTCTCTAAGGTCTAGATAATATCTAGTATTGAGTTTTGAACAACAAGGAAGACGGTGTAGAGTCTTATAATGTTTACAATATGTCTTTTATGTGAGTTTTCCTGCACCGGTTCATCCTCGAGTTTGCTTCAAATAACCTTGCTAGCCTAAACCTTGTATCGAGAGGGAATACTTCTCATGCATCCAAAATCCTTGAGCCAACCACTATGCCATTTGTGTCCACTCATACCTACCTACTACATGGTATTTCTCCGCCATTCCAAAGTAAATTGCTTGAGTGCTACCTTTAAAATTCCATCATTCACCTTTGAAATATATAGCTCATGGGACAAAATAGCCTTAAAAACTATCGTAGTATTGAATATGTACTTATGCACTTTATATTTTATTAAGTTGCTTGTTGTGCGATAACCATGCTTCTGGGGAACGCCATCAACTATTGTTGAATATCATGTGAGTTGCTATGCATGTCCGTCTTGTCTGAAGGATCTATCACCTTAGTGGTTGGAGCATGCAAAATTGTTAGAGAAGAACATTGGGCCGCTAACTAAAGCCATGAATCATGGTTGAAGTTTCAGTTTTGGACATATATCCTCAATCTCATATGAGAATAATAATTGTTGCTACATGCTTATGCATTTAAGAGGAGTACATTATCTGTTGTCCATGCCGCATGTACAAAGGTCTAAGGAGAATGCTCGCATTTTGGATTTCTCGCTTTTGATTATTCTCAACTTAGACATCCATACCGGGACAACATGGACAACAGATAATGTACTCCTCTTAAATGCATAAGCATGTAGCAACAATTATTATTCTCATATGAGATTGAGGATATATGTCCAAAACTGAAACTTCAACCATGATTCATGGCTTTAGTTAGCGGCCCAATGTTCTTCTCTAACAATTTTGCATGCTCCAACCACTAAGGTGATAGATCCTTCGTGACAAGACGGACATGCATAGCAACTCACATGATATTCAACAATAGTTGATGGCGTTCCCGTAAGCATGGTTATCGCACAACAAGCAACTTAATAAAATATAAAGTGCATAAGTACATATTCAATACTACGATAGTTTTTAAGGCTATTTTGTCCCATGAGCTATATATTTCAAAGGTGAATGATGGAATTTTAAAGGTAGCACTCAAGCAATTTACTTTGGAATGGCGGAGAAATACCATGTAGTAGGTAGGTATGGTGGACACAAATGGCATAGTGGTTGGCTCAAGGATTTTGGATGCATGAGAAGTATTCCCTCTCGATACAAGGTTTAGGCTAGCAAGGTTATTTGAAGCAAACTCGAGGATGAACCGGTGCAGGAAAACTCACATAAAAGACATATTGTAAACATTATAAGACTCTACACCGTCTTCCTTGTTGTTCAAAACTCAATACTAGATATTATCTAGACCTTAGAGAGACCAAATATGCAAATCAGATTTTAGCAAGCTCTCTGTATTTCTTCATTAATGGGTGCAAAGTATATGATGCAAGAGCTTAAACATGAGCAGAACAATTGCCAAGTATCACATTATCCAAGACATTTTAGAATTACTACATGTAGCATTTTCCAATTCCAACCATATAACAATTTAATGAAGAAGAAACTTCGCCTTGAACATTATGAGTAAAGCCTAAGGACATATTTGTCCATATGCAACAACTGGAGCGTGTCTCTCTCCCCACAAAGTGAATGCTAGGATCCATTTTATTCAAACAAAAACAACAAAAACAAACCGACGCTCCAAGTAAAAAACACAAGATGTGACTGAATAAAAATATAGTTTCAGGGGAGGAACCTAATGATGTTGTCGATGAAGAAGGGGATGCCTTGGGCATCCCCAAGCTTAGACGCTTGAGTCTTCTTAGAATATGCAGGGGTGAACCACGGGGGCATCCCCAAGCTTAGAGCTTTCACTCCTCTTAATCATAATATATCATACTCCTCTCTTGACCCTTGAAAACTTCCTTCACACCAAACTTCAAGCAAACTCATTAGATGGTTAGTGCACAATTAATAATTCACACATTCAGAGGTGACACAAACATTCTTTACACTTCTGGACATTGCATAAAGCTACAGGACATTAATGGATCAAAGAAATGAATCCAACATAGCAAAAGAGGCAATGCGAAATAAAAGGCAGAATCTGTCAAAAACAGAACAGTCCGTAAAGACGAATTTAAAGATGGCACCAGACTTGCTCAAATGGAAAACTCAAAAATAATGAAAGTTGCGTACATATCTGAGGATCACGCTCGTAAATTGGCAGATTTTTTTCGAATTTTCTACAGAGGCCTGTGCCCAGATTCGTGACAGACAGCAATGCTGTTTCTGCGCAGCGATCCCAAATATAACATCAACTTTGACATAGAAACTTTACTTGGCACAAAAACATGATAAGGAGAGGTTGCTACAGTATTAAACAACTTCCAAGACTCAAATATAAAACAAAGTACTGTAGTAAAAACATGGGTTGTCTCCCAAGAAGTTCTTTCTTTATAGCCATTAAGATGGGCTTAGTAATTTTAATGATACTCTCAATGAAATAAGAGTTGAAGCAAAAGAGAGCATCAAGAAGCAAATTCAAAACACATTTAAACCTAACCCATTTCCTATGAAAAGGAATCTTGTACACAAATAAATTCATGAAGAACAAAGTGACAAGCATAGAAAAGCAACACAAGTGCAATTTCAAGATTCTCAACATAAAGAGGGGAACTTAATATTATTAAGATGCATATAACCATGTTTCCCTCTCTCATAATAATTTTCAGTAGCATCATGAACAAACTCAACAATATAACTATCACATAAAACATTCTTGTCATGAGCCACATGCATAAAATTATTACTCTCCACACAAGCATAATCAATTTTATTAGTTGTAGTGGGAGCAAATTCAACAAAATAGCTATCACTATTATTCTCATCACCATAATCATCATATATAGGAGGCATATTGTAATTATAATTAATTTTCTCCTCAATAGTAGGTGGACTGAAAATATCATATTCATCATTGCAAGCATCATATATAGGAGGTAAAGTATCATCAAAGTAAATTTTCTCCTCCATGCTTGGGGCACTAAAAATATCACAACCAGCTTCCCCAAGCTTAAATTCTTCCATAGCTTTAGCAATAATAGTGTTCAAAGAGTTCATGCTAATAACATTGCTACAACTATTTTGTAAACAAAGTTCCATGGGTTTTTAAATTTTCTCTTCAAACACACCATGTCCTAATTCAAGATATAGTTCATAAAGATCTCTAATTTTTTTGTTGTTTTCCATTAAGCCTAACTAGTGAAAATAAAAACAAGTACAGGGCTAGACATGATAACAAAATAAATTAAATGCAAGTAACTAATTTTTTGTGTTTTTGATATGGAGAACAAGACAATAAATAAAGTAAAACTAGCAACTATTTTTTTTGTGTTTTGTTTAAGTGCAGCAAACAAAGTAGTAAATAAAATAAAGCAAGACAAAAACAAAGTAAAGAGATTGGAAGTGGAAACTCCCCTTGCAGACATGTCTTGATCTCCCCGCAACGGCGCTCGAAAAAGAGCTTGATGGCGTGTAACTCACACGTTCGTTGGGAACCCCAAGAGGAAGGTATGATGCGCACAGTAGCAAGTTTTCCCTCGTAAAGAAACCAAGGTTTAATCGAACCAAGTAGGAGCCAAGAAGCACGTTGAAGGTTGATGGTGGCGAAATGTGATGCGGCGCAACAACAGGGATTCCGGCGCCAACGTGTAATCTCGCACAACAAAACCAAAGTACTTTGTCCCAACGAAACGAGTGAGATTGTCAATCTCACCGGCTTGCTGTAACAAAGGATTAAACGTATAGAGTGGAAGATGATTGTTTGCAAGAAAATAGTAAAACACAATTGCAGTAGATTGTATGCTATGTAAAGAATAGGACCGGGGTCCACAGTTCACTAGAGGTGTCTCTCCCATAAGATAAAAGCATGTTGGGTGAACAAATTACAGTCGGGCAATTGACAAATAGAGAAAGGCATAACAATGCATGTACATGATATGATAAATATAGTGAGATTTAATTGGGCATTACGACAAAGTACATAGACCGCCATCCAACTGCATCTATGCCTAAAAAGTCCACCTTCAGGTTATCATCCGAACCCCATTCAGCATTAAGTTGCTAAGCAACAGACAATTGCATTAAGTATGGTGCGTAATGTAATCGACAACTACATCCTTAGACATAGAATCAATGTTTTATCCCTAGTGGCAACAAGACATCACAACCTTAGAACTTTCTCGTCATCGTCCTGTGTGTCAATGAAGGCATGAACCCACTATCGAGCATAAATACTCCCTCTTGGAGTTAAGAGTACAAACTTGGCCAGAGCCTCTACTAATAACGGAGAGCATGCAAGATCATAAACAACACATAAACAATAGATTGATAATCACCATAACATAGTATTCTCTATCCATCGGATCTCGACAAACACAACATATAGTATTACATATAGATGATCTTGATCATGTTAGGCAGCTCACAAGATCCAACAATGAAGCACAACAAGGAGAATACGACCATCTAGCTACCGCTATGGACCCATAGTCCAGTGGGTGAACTACTCACTCATCACTCCGGAGGCGATCATGGCGATGAAGAGTCCTCCGGGAGATGAATCCCTCTCCGGCAGGGTGCCGGAGGCGATCTCCCGAATCCCCCGAGATGGGATCGCGGCGGCGGCGTCTCCGGAAGGTTTTCCGTATCGTGGCTCTCGGTACTAGGGTTTCGCGACGGAGGCTTTGAGTAGGCTGGAAGGGCAACGCGGGGGCCACACGAGGTCCCCACACCATAGGTCGGCGCGGCCAGTGGCCGGGCCGCGCCGCCCTATGGTGACGGCGCTCGTGGCCCCACTTCCTTCCCTCTTCGGTCTTCTCGGAAGCTCCGTGCAAAAATAGGACCCCGGGCGGTGATTTCGTCCAATTCCGAGAATATTTCCTTACTAGGATTTCCGAAACCAAAAACAGAGTAAACAAAGAACCGGCTCTTCGGCATCTTGTTAATAGGTTAGTTCCAGTAAAATGTATAAATATGACATATAATGTGCATAAAACATGTAGGTATCATCAATAAAGTAGCATGGAACATAAGAAATTATCGATACGTTGGAGACGTATCAACCCTCTCGTACCGAGAGCCACGATACGGAAAACATTCCGCAGACGCCGCCACCGCGAATCCCATCTCGGGGATTCAGGGAGATCGCCTCCGGCACCACTGCCGAGAGGGGAATCATCTCCCGGGAGGACTCTTCATCGCCATGATCGCCTCCGGAGTGATGAGTGAGTAGTTCACCCCCGGACTATGGGTCCATAGCGATGAGCTAGATGGTCGTCTTCTCCTCATGTGCTTCATTGTCTGGATCTTGTGAGCTGCCTAACATGATCAAGATCATCTATCTCGTAATACTATATGTTGTGTTTGTCGAGACCCGATGGATAGAGAATACTATGTTATGGTGATTATCAATCTATTACTTATGTGTTGTTTATGATCTTGCATGCTCTCCGTTATTAGTAGAGGCTCGCCAAGTTTTTGCTCTTAATTCCAAGAGGGAGTATTTATGCTCGATAGTGGGTTCATGCCTCCATTAAATCTGGACAAGGACGTAAAGTCCTAAGGTTGTGGATGTGCTCGTTGCCACTAGGGATAAAACATTGATGCTATGTCTAAGGATGTAGTTGTTGATTACATTACGCACCATACTTAATGCAATTGTCTCGCTGCTTGCAACTTAATACCGGAAGGGGTTCGGATGATAACCTCGAAGGTGGACTTTTAGGCATAGATGCATGTCGGATGGCGGTCTATGTACTTTGTCGTAATGCCCCGATTAAATCTCACTATATTTATCATATCATGTATATGCATTGTTATGCCCTTTTCTATTTGTCAATTGCCCCACCGTAATTTGTTCACCCAACATGCTTTTATCTTATGGGAGAGACACCTCTAGTGAACTGTGGACCCCGGTCCTATTCTTTACATCGCATACAATCTACTGCAATACTTTCTTTACTATTTTCTTCGCAAACAATCATCTTCCACACAATACGGTTAATCCTTTGTTACAGCAAGCCGGTGAGATTGACAACCTCACTGTTTCGTTGGGGGCAAAGTACTTTGGTTGTGTTGTGCAGGTTCCACGTTGGCGCTGAATCCCCGGTGTTGCGCCGCATCACATTTCGCCACCATCAACCTTGAACGTGCTTCTCGGCTCCTCCTGGTTCGATTAAACCTTGGTTTCTTTCTGAGGGAAAACTTGCTACTGTGCGCATCATACCTTCCTCTTGGGGTTCCCAACGAACGTGTGAGTTACACGCCATCAGCGACGATGGAGGGGTGTCAACGGAATCGATGAGATAGTTACACCAGTGGCTGAAGAAATAATCGAAGACCTCCTTCGAATGGATGCCGACTTTTTTGTGGACTGGTCATTATGCCAATTTCCTGGGGCATCTGTCGAAGAAGACATAGTAAATATAGATGATCTGTTAGGTCACGATTGAATCTGTTTCGTCGGTAGATATCTATCTTGATGAAAAACTTATAAAGAGTTGTATATATTGTAAAGCAACTATTTTTATATTCTTTCTTTCCCTTAGCCCCCGAGTATCTCGGTGGCTTGTACCGTTACTTTGCTGTTTTTGCGAGGTGTTTGAAACCAAAGCAAAGGTTCTGTAAGCTTGTATGTTGTATGAATATTTTGTATGGACGAACTTTGTCGGGTAGAAAACCCCTGAACCTATCGAGGAAAAAAGATGTATATCACCAATATCTTTATTATATTGCAGCACCGCGAGCCCGCCCCATTAAAAACCTTCCAGCCCCACTCGGTGCCCTGAAAGGAAAAGGGTGCGTCTGAAAACTCGCGGGCGTTTCAGTACATTGTATGTTTACATATATATCTTGACTCAAGCGTAAAAACGCCTAAGTTGCGCCACGTTCCAGGGATTTGGCTCCGCAATCTCGTCTTCTTGTCCTTTATCCCGTATGCTCCTCCTTCAATTACTTCAAGGATCGATATATGGGCCTAGCCAAGGCGACTCGAATTTCTCATGGCTATCTTGTGTGAGCCGAAGAACTAGGTCGCCAACTTGGAAAGATCTTGGTCCCAATCGTCGACTCGTGATAGTTTTTAATATCTTGTTGATATTTGGCGACTCGTGATAATACTTGTCGCGAGCCTCGTCGAGTGCGTCCATATCATCTTCCAAATGCCTTTCTCGAGGTTTCTTCATCAAACTCCGCCACTCTTGGAGAATTGTGTTCTATTCTATTGGCAAGCACCGCCTCAGCTCCATGAACCGTAAAAACAGGTTTTCCTGTGTTGCTGTGTTGGGTGTTGTTCGTATGCTCCATAGCACGTTGGGTAACTCCTCCGGCCAAGTATGCCGAGCTTTCTCCAAAGGTCCTAACAGGCGCTTCTTGATACCACTGCAGATGACGCCGTTTGCTTTCTCGACTTGACCATTGGTTTGTGGGTGCGCTACTGACGCAAAATGTAGCTTGATACCTACCTATGCACAATAAGCCTTGAATTCCTTTGACGTGAAATTGATACCATTGTCTGTGACGATGCTATGAGGAACTCCAAACCGGAAACGATGCTTTTGATGAACTTGACCGTTGATGCTGCATCTGGCGAATTTATTGGTTTTGCTTCAACCCACTTGGTGAACTTGTCGACAGCTACAAGCATATACTCGTATCCTCCTAGCCACGCCTTGTGCAATTTGCCCACCATATCAAGACCCCATTGAGCAAAGGGCCACGACAAAGGTATTGGCATCAGCCTCGCTGCCGGAGAATGAGGTTTTGCGAAAACCTTTGACACGCATCACAGTGTACACACTATGTCCTTTGCATCCTCGATGGCTGTTAGCCAATAAAACCTTGCTCCGAAAACCTTGGCCGCAATAACTCGATCGCTTGCAAGATCTCCGCATACTCCTCGTGCACATCCTTTAAAAGCACTCGACCTTCTTCAGCATGTGACGCACCGTTGCAAGACTCGCCGATATACTTTTCTTATAAAGCTCGCCCTTAACCACAATAAAGGCTTTGGATCGTCGAATGATTTGCCTTGCTTCCACGGGATCTTCGGGTATTTGCTGCCTTGAGATATATGCAATATAAGCCTGCATCCAAGGTACTTGTACTACCATTACCTCGTGCGATTCCTCCTTATCTCCAGATGCACCTGCCTCGAGGGCTGCCGAAGCCCCCGACCCTTTCTCGACCTTATATTTCTTCTTCGGCTGTTTCTTTGCCTTAGTCGACCTTTCACTTATCTCTTCCCAAAATACTCCGGGTGGTATTGCTAAGCACTCGCGACCCGATATTTGCCGTAACATCGCTTCGTCATTGCTAAGCCTCGCTAACATGATTCACCTCACATCCATCGAAAAGCTTCTCGAGTTCATTGTATAACTCTTTGTCTCGCTATCATGCTATCATTAACTACGTCGCATTGATTCATCACTTGTTGAGCCACCAACTGGGAGTCGCCGTATATTTTTAATCGGGTCGCACCACAAGCCTTCGCCATCTTCATCCCATGTATCAACGCTTCATACTCTGCCTCGTTGTTAGATGCGTTAGGAAACGTCATCCGTAGTACATATTTTAACTTGTCTCCTTGGGGTGAAACCAGTATCACACCTGCTCCAGCTCTTTCTAACCTCTTGGACCTGTCGAAGTTCATGGTCCAGGTTCGCGATAAATCAGGAGGTCCCGTGTTTTACAACTCCATCCACTCTGCGACGAAGTCTGGTAAGATCTGCGACTTTATCGCTTTTCTTTTTTCGTATGTGATGTCCCGAGGGGAAAGCTCTATTCCCCAAAGGGAGACACGACCCGTAGCTTCCGGGTTATTCAGTATATTTGACAATGGTGCCTCATTGACCACTATTATCGGATGTGCCGAAAAATAGTGTCGTAACTTTCTTGTTGTTGTAAACACTCCATACGCTAGCTTCTGATATGCGGGTACCGCTGTTTTGAAGGCGATAAAACTTCACTAATGAAATACACCGGCCTTTGTACTTCATGGAGTTTCCTTCTTCCTCTCGCTCAACCACGAGTGCCGTGCCGACCACTTGAGGTGTGGCCACAATGTATAACAGAGAGGTTCCTTTTCCTTGGGTGCCACCAATATTGGAGGTGTCGAGATTGTGCGCTTGAGATCCTAGAAAGTTATGTCCGCTTCTTCGTTCCACTCGAACTTTTCTCCTTGCTTGATCAAGGCGTAAATGGAAACGCCCTTTCTCCTAGCCTCGGCGACGAATCTGCTTAAAGCTGCGACTTGTCCAGTTAACTGTTGTATCTCCTTTAACTTTGTTGGCTTCCGCATCGTCACGATAGCCTGAATTTTCTCCGGGTTAGCCTTGATTCCTCTTGCTGACACCAGGAACCCAAGAAGTTCTCCTGCCGAGACGCCGAAAGAGCACTTTGTCGGGTTTAGCTTGAGGCAGAATTTGTCGAGGTTGTTGAAAGTTTCTCTGAGATCATCGATCAATGTTGATCCTTCCTTTGTTGTACACTTGGACGTTCTTTTCAATCTGCGTGGCCAAGCACTTCTGCATCATCCGCTGGTATGTTGCACCCGCGTTTTTCAACCCGAAAGACATTGTTCTGTAGCAAAACACGCCATAAGGGGTGATGAAATCTGTTTTGACTTCATCTTCCTCCTTTAGTCGAATCTGGTTGTAACCAGAATATGCGTCCAGAAAGGAAAGACGTTCACAACCTGCCGTGGAGTCGATAATTTGATCGATCCTTGGGAAGGGAAAGTGATCCTTTGGACAACGTTTATTTAGACACGTGAAGTCGACGCACATGCGAAGGACCTCTCGTGTTTTTCTTCGGGACCAAGCACTCGGGTTTGCTACCCACGTGGCTTCCGTGTGTATCTCTTTAATGAACCCAGCTTTCTCCGAGTCGATTGATTTCTCGACAAAGATAGCATTGTGTATCTCTTTAATTGGCCCGGACAATGGATCCAAGTTAAGGGGTGCTCGGCAAGTTCCCCGGATACTCCCCGGCATGTCACCTGGACACCATGCGAAGATTTCCAAAGGCTCACGGAGGAACTCGACGAGCGCGCTTCCTATGCGAGGTCCATGTTTGTGGCGATAGCCGTCGTCTTTTGGGATCTGTCGGGTGTATCTGTACTTCTTTCGAGTTCTTGGTAGTATCGAAGGTTGGTTCCTTGAGAGGCCTCCCGACATCTGGCAACACTAGAGCGGTTTCGATCTGTTTACCTCGATCCATTGTGTTGCTTGCTATCGAAGATGTTGATTATGTTGAACGTGCCATCGAGATCGTAACCTTGTCGCCTCTAATTCCCACAGACGGCGCCAATTGATAAGGGATTAACTTATCAATTCCTACAAGTTGTAGACTAGGGTTTAGTTGGAAGTAGAGGGCTAGTAGATCTCGAAGGTTTCAGCCGGAAAAGTACTCGACTGCTATGAAAACTAGGGTTGTCTGAAAACAATGAATCGATCCTTTCTTTGTCCCTCGACTCCCCTTATATAGGAGGCGGAGCCGAGGGTTTCGTGATGTACACGATTGGCGTAGTCCGGGAGGGTTTCTAAGCCGTCCTGCAATAATTACAAATCGATATTCCTAATACAATTCTATCTTTCCAAACTATCTCTCGATTGGGCCTCCGGGCTTTGTAAAACTTCGGGTCATGGGCCTTCAATAAACCCTGGGTACCTTCTTCGACGGGCCCATTGGGGATGCCTATGTCAGCTGGAGATGCTCTTATGCATAATCACCATGTGGTATCTATTTGGATCAGGCCCGCCACCACGACGCAAACACGATCCACAAGTTCCTCGAAATGAACTGATGCATCGAGAACCCGTATGCGCATGTTCAGCTACAAGACGATCTTATTGAGCATCATTGGCGTCTCCATGACAAGTAGTTAAATTTTTTCACTTGTTTTATTTGAATAATTTGATTTATTACATTTAATTCGGTTTATATTAATGAATAATTTGATTTAGGACATTTAGTTCGGTTTGTAATATTCATACTTTGGTTCATATGGTTTGATTTGCAAAAATCAAAATTTTTCTCCTCTAAAGTTATTGGGGTTCGAATCTGCAGCGCAAAGTTTAGAGGAGCAAATATAGGAAGGTATAGGGAGGCCTTTTGTCATCTAAGTTATTGGGGATCGGCTAGAGATGCTCTTACATCCTGATTATGTAATACCCACACCACCGATAGTACCAACAACAGCAAGCACGACCATAACCATGGAAGAAAAGCGGCAAGCACAACCACAATGTGGGGTCCTTGCGCGAAGGCAGTGGTCCTCCTCATCGCAAGCGCAGCTGCCAATACGTACCTATGTACATGGTATGCTTGCTTTGGGAGACGAGAACACCAACAACTTGGACCGATGTTAACCAACCCATGGGTTGGTACCTCAACACGTCTATGGTGCCGGTGCCACCAGTCCAATGGAAAGGGCTAGCGCGGTGCCATGAGATTCAACGTCATCGGGCGCTCCCGTCGCCTATTCTGCGGCAAGAACCTGCCCACGCGATGAAATCAACGACGTGAGACATGTTCAGGCGTTGGGAATACGACCCACATTGTCGTGTCACCGCGCCGCCTTCTTGGGTGACGCCAAGTGGGACTACGATGGGAGGACGTGGACAAGAAACACACCAAGAAGGAGAAGCCGCAAATCGGGGGTGACGACATCATAGGCCCCTTGACTACCTTGGCCTCCGCATGTATGAGCGGGAGATTGTCGCGTCCGTGAAGAAGAAGGAAAGATTCCCATCCAACCACCCGAGCTAGACGACGATGAAGCCCTCATGGTGAACATCATCACGTCGTAGTTGTGGGCCCTAGCCAAGTGGGACGGCCCTGCAGGCAGCTGCGGGAGTACGCGCTTGTGCAGGGACGACAAGCAACGCCGTTGGTGACTCTACCTCGCTAGTCATGCCATGGGCGACGTGGACCACGCCTCCAGCAAATGGTTGTGCATGCTCGTAACGCAAGCCTCCGCGCTTCCTCATGCCGACAGCAACGGAGCTGCAGTGTAGCAAGGGAGCTGGCTGATTTGGTGGGAGCCGCTGGCCCTCATCGACCTGGCCGCCAAAGACGAGGGGTAAGCTGTGCGGTCGCCGCAAAACCTAGCTAGGTTTTTATTAGTTATTTTTATTAACAAAGTTTTTTTTTATTTTTGTTGCCCTATTTTATTATAATTTTATAGATGAACTGGATTGATGTTTTGGCACATGGGAAGCATATGCTCCTTTATTTTAAAATGTATGTTACACATTTTGAAATTTCAAAAATTGAAACAAAAATTTGCATGTACATCTTCATTGCTACATGCTCACAAAGTCATTTCATGGAAAATAGACTTGTCGTCTGACGTGTGTAAAAAAGATAAAATTTAATGCTAAATATAAGTTTTTGCAGAAAATAAATTTAAGTATGAGACTTGGTGTCATGGACTCGTGGTTGGGCGTGGAGGCAGGGTGCTGGTAATAGTGCAACTTTGGGAGCAGAAAGTGAGGAAACCAAAGGGAAAATCACCTATCGAGAAGGGGAGGCCGGCAGGCGTGATCCTGGCTCTGACCACTTGGGCAAACTCCTGAGACCCCATTCCACGAGCCGACACCAACGCGCACACGCAAGACTGGCGTCTCGTCGTCTTTGCGTGCGTGCGTGCGGGCGTGACTGGCACTTGCCCTGCCTTTCCATTCCTTTTTCCCATGAAAGAAGAGCAGAGCAGCGCTGCAGAGGCGGCAGTGCGGATTGCGGGAAAAGGTTGGCACGGTGGGAACCGAGCTAGCTGTGGCTGTTGGTGACTAGGCTGGCCCTCGTCTCGTCGGCATGTACCTACCTGCCGGCTTTTGCCCCTTTCCTACGGTACGTTCTTGGTTCTTGCATCCTCTCAGCTAGCAGAGCCCTTTGTTCGAACAAAGTCCCGCCTCAACCATTCCATGCCTTTTCACTGACCGGCGGATATTGCCTTTTCCTTTCGCCGATCCTGCAAAGGATTAGAGAAAATCACACTGCATCTTGTGCAGTCCTACGTGATGACTCAGGAGAACAGGTGCAGCTAGTGATGTATACCTTGCATGAAGATGGCGTGGCTACGAAAGCCAGTCAATCAATTCATTCTACATCCTTCTACGTGCTTACTCCGTCCCATGAAACATCTCCGAGATTTATTAATATTTGAAAATATTGTCTAGATATATTGAGGGCATCTCCAGCGGCGCGACGTAAATGATCGTTTTCGTCCGCCGTGACCGGAAATGCGTCTGGCACCCTCTCCAGCGGGGCGACGCAAAGTGACCGGGCCGTCCGCGGATACGCAAACCTGACCCAAATATGCGCCTCGGATGCGTCTCCGCGGACACTGCGCGGACGCCGAAAGTGTCCGCTCGCATCCGACGGACGCTTCGGCCGGGCCCGCCCGGCGCCGACTCCCGCGTGATGCGTCTTCTCAAACGCGCCGCCGACCGGCGCCGCCGCATCGCTTCGGCAGTCCTCGCGCCACGCTAATGGCAATGCCTCGCTGCCGAGCGGCCGCAGCCCACCTCCGCCAACCACGTTAATGGCGTCGCCACGCGTCCCGCGGCCACCGCATGCCTCCGGCCTATATAAAGGGGCCGCGCCTTCTTCTTCCTCATCCACTCCTCCATAGAAACCCTAGCCGCCACAAAGCTCCAGCGTTCCGCCGCCTAGGTGTTCCTCGCGACGCAGCCAGCCCCGCGAGGAAGACCATGGCGGGTCCTGGTGGCCGGCGAGGCGGTCGAGGCCGCGGCCCTGGACGGCCCCGGGGACGGGGCAGGGGCCGCCGTGGTGGAGCAGCTACGGCCCCACGCTCGCCGTCACCTGCGCTGATATGGATATCCAGGCCTGATACTCTAGGACAGCCATTGATATGATATTTGGGTCTAAGGTTGTACTAGTAGTTTATTATAATCTTGTTATTAGGAGATAACTAGTACGCTTGCCCGCACCTGCTTTGTTTAACCTTGATGCCAGAACGGGTGGTCGATCACGTGAAAATGAGCTAAACGCATACATAGAAAGGGAAAGCCGTCGTGCAAGGGAAGATGTGGAGGAGGCCGAGGAGCACCCGACTCTTCATCCGATGCAGCGAGCTCCTCATATCAACATCATGGGAATGTGGAACCTCCACGATATTCTTCTGCACAGGGGCCCTATTACCACTCCATGTATGATCCACCGGCGTGGAACTCCGACCCTCGTTGGGAATGAACTCCACTTAGGCCAAAAGCCTAAGCTTGGGGGGAGGTATACCGACATCACTCATTCTTTGCATATTATGGTTGCTGGATACTTGTACATATTTGTTTAGTCTCTAGAGTGGTTTTCTAATGAGAGGGAGATGATATTTGGGGAAGTGCTGTCCAAAAACAGATTCTGTGCTGTTACCAAAAAATTCGTGCGCACAGCCAGAACGTTATTTTGAGTTGCCAATTTTTGAGCATGTTCCCCAGGTTGTTATCTAACTTTCATTAGTTGAACACTTTTTGGTCTGAGCAATGGAAGATTTTTGTTAATTTCGATTTCTGTACTGCTGTCAGGATTTGACAGCTGTCATCCTGCTTTTCTGTGTTTCTGTTAGTTTGCGTTCTTTTGTTTTCACTTTGTTTCTTTCCTAAAACACAAAAAGACCAAAAATATTTCTGTTGTTTCTCTTCACTATTTGGTTATTTGGTTCCTTGCTCTTAGTTTGCTTTATTTGCTATCGTTGGTTTGTTATGAGAAAACCCAAAAAGATTTTACTTTGTTTGCTTGTTTTCTTTCGTTCTTGTTTCTAATTCGAAAACACCAAAAATATTTGTTGTTCTTCTTTGGTTTGTAAAGTTCATCATGAGTTCAATGGTCTTCGGTGGCTGGAGCGTGGTTTTCATTTCATATTATCCAAGCTACACAAGTGAAAAGGCAATAATGACGATCTACGACAATCTGATTGTGGTGAGAGGCTGGTATGAACTCTATTTGCTTTCATTTTTGTACATATACTCATCCATGTGAGCATGCTTGGTTGGTTCATGTGAGGTATATGTTATTTGAGAAAGTCTAGTAGTTCATGATCTCTCATGTTTAGCTCCAATTTATTAATAAGAGTAGCATGTCATGGATGTTTGCTTGCATTGTTTTATTCATAAGTGAGTATGGCATTGTGGTATCCTCCTCTGAATAATTCACTTATATCGACTTGGCACATGCTCACGCATGCATATGACTGAACAAAAAGTCAATTAAGCCTCGATGATTTATATTGCTTCAGAGTTATTGTATCACTTTTATGCCTCCGTTAATTTATTTTGCCGCAAGCATGATTATGACAGTTACTGCTCTCTTGATTTGTCGCTCCCTAGTCTTTTGCTAGCCTTCACTTGTACTGAGCGGGAACGCCGCTCGTGCTTCCAAACACCTGAAAAACCAAGTTGTTCCAAAGTGTCCACCATAAATACCTATGCATGGCATTTCAAACCATTCCAAGTAAATTCTCATGCGCTACCTTTAAAACTTTCAAAATGCTTCTCAATTTGTGTTAATGTTTCATAGCTCAAGAGGAAGTATGTGGTGTTTAGCTTTCAACCTTGTCATTTACTTTTGACGGACTCTCATATGGACTAGTGGCACATCCGCTTATCCAATAATTTTGCAAAAAGAGCTGGCAATGGGATTCCCGAGTCCCAAATTAATTAACTTAAATAGACACTCCTCCATGGTTTGTGATTGTTGGACGGCACCGAAGGATTCGGTTAGCCACGGCTTGTGTAAGCAAAGGTTGGGGGAGTGTCATCATCATAATAAAACTTAAATAAAAAGGCACTCCTTCATGGTATGTGATTGTTGGCAGGCACCCGAGGATTCGGTTAGCCATGGTTTGTGAAAGAAAGGTTGGAAGGAGTGCCAACCAAAAATAAATAAAATGGGAGCCGCTCTTGTGAGTCCGGTTGATGAGGTAGTTAGTGTACCCATTACCATTCGTTGACAACAACAAACACCTCTCAAAAATAATTTTACTCCTGCTTTACAAATGAAAAGCTCTAGCGCATGTTAATCCCTGCTTCCCTCTGCGAAGGGTCAATCTTTTACTTTTATGTTGTGTCTCCATCCTTTCTTTGAGCACTATCTTGAGAGCACGACTGTCATTCTTAGTATAACTAGTACAGTGGCCCTCGCAAATGCGAGGGCATTATCTATAACATCTTTTATGGTTTTCAAAATGAATTAATGATTTTATAATATTCATGCTACCATATTGGACACTAAGAGATTAATTCTACAGATCTCAGTTTCATATTTAAGTTTATTTGAGGAGGTACTCTCTTTTGCAAGATAATTAAATTGTACCTATCCAAAAATATCTTTAATTTTGTTCAAGTTTCTTTGTTTTACTGTAAATGAAGATATAGTAAAAAAAATAGAGCATGGGGTAAGAATAAAAGTATATCACTATTAATTAGAAGGATCTCGCTCTAGATTGGCCCATTTAGGCCATCTCAATCATAAGCCTTGATGCAACCCCATTTATTTCAATGCTGCGAGAAAGGATTATAAGATGAATAATCCTAGACTTATCAGATTTTCTTGGTACAAACTGAGGTGGAGTAAACCCGTTGGTTCGGTTTGGGTTCCTTGCCGGAAAATCGGAAACCTCTTTCCTGCCTGTTGTGCATATCGTGAGTCCATATATGATTAGATGATTTATGTAAGTAATTTTTGTAGGTGTAGCATTGCTCTTATAAGATGCTTGTTTATGAATCTTTTAGTTAAGCAACCAATAACACTGAATCAAGAATGTACGCTGTTAGACGAATTTTCTACTTACGAATTTGTATGCACGATAGCTTTCCTTCTGAAGTTTCGTTTCATATCGACTGATGTTCAATACAAAAAAACGGTCAGTTTATATTTCAATATTAGTAATAGCTCTCTTTTTTTTGCTAATCTATGGTCTTCTACAGAATATCTCGAATCTTATGGAGTAGCATGACACTGGAAAATTAAAAAAATTATCTGCAAATAATATAACTTCAAACATTTATTTGCGTCAGAACATAGTTCAATGTTCTGCTTTACCATCAAACCACTTATCAAAGACATGCAACAATATGTTTGTTGAAGAACAATCTAGGATGATGCATTAGAAAATAAACCGAGAGAGATAAAGTTTAAAAAATGCAAAGTAAAATTCAGAACATCTTTAACCTTACTTTTGAGGTGTATCCGATAGATTACTGACGTAAAGGGAGAGACAAATAGCATGCATGTCATATGATGCATATGCGCAATTTCCAATTAGGAACAAACTGAATCATTGCAGGCTGAGCGTTTTAATCCTCTGTGCTGACTGGTGAGGATAATGATCATCTCATTATAAGGCAGCCAACACTGATCATAGGTATTCTACTGTATTCAGACAATCACGTAGGACGACTGACCGTGCTGGGAGATCTAATGATACCGCGACCTGCCTGGACCCTTGTACCTACAGGGGTTTATCGATCAGCACATGGTTCCCAGGAAGCCACTTCCTGGACTTCATTGCGAGCAGCCAAGTACCTCGTCGGGCTCTTCCATGTTAAGCTTGAACAGTATAGAAAATTATCGACAGCCTTGTACCCGTATTCAGATAATCACGTAGGACGACTGACCGTGCTGGGAGATCTAATGATACCGCGACCTGCCTGGACCCTTGTACCTACAGGGGTTTATCGATCAGCACATGGTTCCCAGGATGCCACTTCCTGGACTTCATTGCGAGCAGCCAAGTACCTCGTCGGGCTCTTCCATGTTAAGCTTGAACAGTATAGAAAATTATCAACAGCCTTGTACCCGCAGGGGATTATCGATCAAAACTTGGTTCCCAGGATGCCACTTCCTGAACTCCATTGCGAGCAGCCAAGTACCTTGTCCGGCTCTTCCATGTCAAGCTTGAACAGTATAGAAAATCATCGACAGCCTTGGACTCCACCCGATCAGACTTCAAAGAGCAGAGATTTAAAAATAATCTGGTTATGACAAGGCAATTAGCCGTGCATGCAAGGAGTCCAAGTCAAGATTGCAGCTCCTCGCCAAGTCGCCATAATAAAACTTTGAGCGTACGTCCCGCTGTTGCCACGGGAAATTTTTGAGGTTGCACGGGCTCGCTAATGCCAGGATAAAATGATTAGCCCATAATGGATAGATGATGGCAGAGCGATCAATCTGGAAAGAGCATCGCTGGACAGATACACCCACATCAAGATTGAAACTACTCTCCGTACATAAAAAATTAGTGTAGTCCGGCCGACCGTGGCCGGTGGATGTTTTCCATGTTCCAAGGTGTTCCTGTGGGTCAGGATGAAATGATTAGCCAGTAAGCAGTAGATCAATGATGGCAGCCCAATCTGTATGAAGTAACCACGTGCAAGCTAAAAAGTACTCCAAGTACCTTATATATATAGCGCTAATATACGTCTAAAGAAACTATGAAGGCTCTGATGATTACATTAAAGAAATCTCATAAAACGGAACCTGGCAGCTTTAAAAATCCTGAGGTCATGAGCTTCTACGTCTCAGTCTCTCAGCTACTTACGGTCTCAAATAGTATACTCTAACACTTGATGACGTGAATCTGAAAAAAAAAACCTTTACACTGAGCATTGTATATAGTACGTAATTCACTAACCATCACAAGAGTGGAAATTCAGAGGAAATATGCAGCAGCGGTTGAGGAGGGAAAAACAGTAGATCATTGATGGCAGCCCAATCTGTATGAAGTAACCACGTGCAAGCTAAAAAGTATTCCAAGTACCTTATATATATAGGGCTTATATACATCTAGAGAAACTATGAAGGCTCTGATGATTACATTAAAGAAATCTCATAAAACGAAACCTGGCAGCTTTAAAATATCCGTAGGTCATGAGCTTCTACGTCTCAGGCTCTCAGCTACTTACGGTCTCAAATAGTATATTCTAACACTTGGTGACGTGAATCTGAAAAAAAAACCTTTACACTGAGCATTGTATATAGTATGTAATTCACTAACCATCACAAGAGTGGAAATTCAAAGGAAATATGCAGCACCGGGAGAGGAGGGAAAAACAATAGTACTCACTTTGAGTGGGCACCATGGTGATAGGTCATGTGCGGCTGGACGCCTGAACATGCAGGATCTGGAAGAGGATGTGTCCTCCGGGCATGAACTTGTCAAGGTCCACTTGAGCGCGTGCTTGCTGCTCTTGCTACCGTCATCGCGATGATGCCAGGAGCCTCCATCCCGGTATCATCTCGGCGTAGTCGTCTTTCTCAATCTCCTGCATGGATCTAGGTTGTGAGCATTAGGCTGCATACACATCTCGGCTGATCCAATAATTTTGTAGCTATTGTAGGCAAGGCTAGTCTTTAATGGATCTCATACCTAGATAGATCATTGGTATTCAGATGCATGGATCGTACAAGTTTCAAACCTCATGGATCTGCATGATCGGGTATACTATCAATGTCGTCCGGCCGGCCGGCCGTGTTCAATCAATCTCATACTTCCAGCCTTCCTTCAATTGATCCCGTACGTAGCTCCCTTGTATTTGCATGCATGCGTGATAAAAGAAGGCCAACGATCTCCATGCGGCGGTGGCGTGCCTGAGGTCATGCCATGAGTGTTCGTATCCTTGCTTTCTTTTAGGTTTTCAACTTCTATTAGCAAGACAGGAGAACCAAGGGGTACGATGAATATTTAATCTAGGGCATTGGTGGGTAATTTTATTGAATTCTGATGTCAATTAATTATTGTAAAGATCAGACGGTACTGGTTGTCTAATTAGCTTAATCAATGGTCGGATGTTTCTGTTTTTTGTGGGATTTTCTAGCAGTTTCTCTAATTTCTGGTTAGCCCGTAATGTACTTTTAATATATACTAGATAGATACTAGATAATGTAGCCATGTCATGCGTCGTGGGCCATCTAGGGTTTTAATAGAGTCTGTTTGACTTGGGCCTCGTCCAAGTCGAACTAGGTTAGGCCCAATAGAGGGGCCGGCCGGCCAGCTCTTCCTCTCATATAAGGAGATGGCACGGCTAGGGTTTAGAGAGACAAGTTTAGACTAAAGATTAGGGTTTTCCCCATTGCGTGTGTTCATGTGTATCATCCCTCCGGGTACAGGCGCTGCCGTTTATCTATTATTATCCGCTGCGAAGGTTCTTGTGTTCATCAAGGATTATCTAGCTCTTGGTTTGAGGCGGTCGTTCATCGATCCGTTGCTTGCTGGATTCGTTCCCTCTTCTCCAGGCTGCGTTCATCGCGTTGTTGGGAGGATTTACTACCCCAGGTTCTCGTTGTGAAAGATCGGGCATCAATCAAGGTGGATCGGCTTGGATTCACCGTATCATGTGGTATCAGCTTTCTGGGTTGCTCACGGCGAGGTGTTGTTGATCGATCTCTTTGATCGGTTTGCTGCGGAGAAGATTGGTTCTAGATCGGAGGAGTTTGGCTCTCGGTCGAAGGAGGTTGGTTGGAGGAAGTTTGGAGTTGTTTGGGGCAGTTTGGAGGTCATCCATGGCTGTTTCGGAGGTCAAAATCGCGAAAAATCGCGACCGAGCATCGGGAAGAAGATGAAATTTCGCGACCAGGAAAAATCTGGTCGGGAATCCGGTCAACCGGGCCACAGCACCGGGCAGCCCGGTGTGGGGGCCGGTCAACCGGGCGGCAGACCGGGAAGTTCGCAAAATTTCGTCCGGTTTGGTTCCGGTACGATGCATCCGGTTGGCGGCCGGTCAACCGGGCCACAAACCGGACAGGCCGGTCCACAGGCCGGTCCAACCGGGCCCTGGGCCGGGCAGCCTGCTGCTATGTCTGTTTCTTTGGCGACGAAAACCAGTGTTGCTGCGGTATTTTCTCCGACGCTTTCGGCTATTGATGCTGTTGATGTTCATGAGTTTCCGGGCGATGTTCTGGGCATAAGGTGTACTCTTTAGAAGAAGTCTAGTTATGTGTTCAATGACTATCCGGATTGCTTGAAGGGAGAGCAGCGTCCACCGTCCCAGATCTTCGTTGGTATCTACACCGTCCTGCGACAGTTCAGGAGTATGAAGATTGGGAAAGAAACATGGAATTGGGTTTTGCTCGATGTCGCACATACAAGAGGAAGTTCACAGCTTCTTATGCATTTTACCTTGCTATACGGCGTGTGGACGATGCATTAGAACGTTGTTGGGAGGATGCGGTGGACAGAGGTGAATTTGCTGAAACTTGGGAAGATTACAAAACTTTTCTTCATAGTGGTTTCGTGGTACCATATTTGGAGAAACGTAAGCAGTCATCCCGAGTTGTACGTGCAATGAAGAAAGTGGACAAGTGCCTGGAGGAGGTACAGCAGGCATTGGACAAGTGCATAGTTACTAGTAAGAAGATTGTTCCACTACCAACAGTCACTAAGGTCGAGGTGAAATCTTCAGAGGAGAGAAAACCTGGCTCTGATACCAAGAGCACTACTGTGACTGTTGAGGAGGATGTACCATTGAGCGGGCTGAATATGCAACTCAAGAAGGTACAAGATGATGCTTGCAAGACAGTTGACAAGGTTCAGCGGTGGAGTTTGTTTTAGACTCAGTGCATTGTAAAGGGCAAAGCTTGCAAGTTGATGATTGATGGTGGTAGCTCTACTAATGGCATTAGCAAGGCGATGGTGGCAGCATTGGGGTTGTCTACATGGCGTCTTCCTGAACCTAAACGTCTTGAGTGGTTGAATAGCTGTGGTATGTCGAAGATTACTCACAAGGTGCGTGTGCCATTTACGGCTGATGACTATGTTGATGAGATTGACTGCGATGTGTTGCCATTGGAGGTGTGTGGATTGCTACTTGGGCGTCCTTGGCAGTATGATCGCAATGTGACACATGCTGGGCGAGCAAATACATATTCTTTTATGCATGGTGGCAAACAGCGGACTTTGAAGCCATTGGGTGATGATCATATCAAGTCTGATGTGGAGTTAGTGGTGCGTAAGGAGAAATTGCACAAGCCTAATGTGCAGCATAAGGTGCATGACAGTTCCGAGCATTGATGTTGGTGATGTTTCAGCCAAGCCTCGTAGATGAAAAGCCAGTTCTTGTTGGTGACAAGCCGGATGAAGCTACACTTGTGGTTGATGTGGATGTTGCAGCATGTGCTACAGTTCCAGTTTGTGTTGATGCTAGTATACAGACTGATGATGTTTGTGCTGATGATGTTCCAGTACATATGGCGCAGATGCGCGTGGGAGGAGTGGGAGGCGAGAAGGATAGCGAAGCCAATGCTGATGGTGTTTCAGCCCGGTCTCGGGGCCGGTCCAACCGGACCAGGCGCCGGGTGAGCCCGGTTCAGACCGGCTTATGCGCTGATGCCGACCGGAGCGTGTTCTGTGAGACGTCGCGACGTCCCGGTCAGGATCCGGTCCCAGACCCGGTCATAACCGGACCGACCGGTCGCATACCCGGTCAACCGGCGTCTAGACCGGCTGTGGCGCAGCGCGTTAGTGCAGACAGTGGGCAGCGGCACTACCATGCTATTAGTACTGTCCAGTTTTCCGCGACACCGCGGATGCATCGATGCAAGGATGGACGTGTGAGACATTTATGTGGCCCAGGAATTACACATCTTGTGCAGGGTCATGTGCAGCGACACAAGGGTCCATCAAAACCTCGCAAGAAGAAGGAATTGGCGCCAAAGTCCAAGCTCATGTGGAGAAGAAAGGAGGCGCCAAGTGCTGTATCAAGTCGAGAAGGCCGCGAGGGAGGATGTGGTGTGGAAGGCAAGCAAGACTTGAAGACGACGAGGACGTGTCATGTTCATATCACGTCACCTATTTCCAGAAGACCCTCACGCGTTAGGGACAACGCTTCTTGAAGAAGGGGAGAGATGATATGGATATCCAGGCCTGGTACTCTAGGACAGCCATTGATATGATATTTGGGTCTAAGGTTGTACCAGTAGTTTATTATAATCTTGTTATTAGAGATAATAATGTAGCCAGGTCATGATGTGGGCCATCTAGGGTTTTAATAGAGTCTGTTTGACTTGGGCCTGTCCAAGTCGAACTAGGTTAGGCCCAATAATGGGGCCGGCCGGCCAGCTCTCCCTCTCATATAAGGAGATGGCACGGCTAGGGTTTAGAGAGACAAGTTTAGACTAAAGATTAGGGTTTTCCCCATTGCGTGTGTTCACGTGTATCATCCCCCCGGGGGTACGGCGCTGCCGTTTATCTATTATTATCCGCTGCGAAGGTTCTTGTGTTCATCAAGGATTATCTAGCTCTTGGTTTGAGGCGGTCGTTCATCGATCCGTTGCTTGCTGGATTCGTTCCCTCTTCTCCAGGCTGCGTTCATCGCGTTGTTGGGAGGATTTACTACCCCAGGTTCTCGTTGTGAAAGATCGGGCATCAATCAAGGTGGATCGGCTTGGATTCACCGTATCATGCGCCCTCTTCGTCTTCCTCCGACATGGAGGGACGCTGCTTCGAGTTCCTCCTCCGCATCGACGACGACCCGCTCGGCATCAAGCGTCTCCCGGACAAGTTCGCCGAGTTCGTCGATGGCGTCGAGCCGGCGCATTTGCAGCTACGGGAGGCCAGCTGCAACTTCTGCCGCTGGGCCGTGGAGGTCCTGTTCGACGGGCAGGGCAAGATGTACTTGCACACCGGGTGGGGCAAGTTCGCCCGTGACCTGGCGCTCGAGCCCGGCTGCCAGCTCACCTTCCTCTACGAGGGAGACGGTGAGATGGTCGTCAAGGTCTTCGACGACACGGCCTGCCGCAGGCACTACCACACCGGCGAATCCGAGTCGGACTCCGATAGTTAGAACATTGAGTGTTCTTTCTTTGCAGCAAATCTGGCTACGGCCAGACGAAGCCAGTAGTGGAAGGTTTCTGTCTGTTCGCCTCATCGGTAGAACCAACAAGGGCACCGTCAATCCTCCCGCTGGATTTTCCAGTTTGAGTGACTGAGTGTGCCCTCGAATGTTCTTTCTTGGCAGCGAACATACGGAAATCAACGCAACTGGTTTCTATTTTTAAAATATTTATATTTGTGTCCACCATGGTACAAACTATGTATTAGTTTGTGTAAACCATGTTCCAAACTATGTATTAGTTTAAAATAATCTTCCAATTTGTAATATTTGGAACTATTTTGAAATGAAAAAGAGAAAAAAATGCGTCGGGCCGCTGGAGCCAACCCCAGACGCAAACGGATTCTGTGAACTGAAAACGGTCATTTCAGCGTCATTTGCGCGCGCATTGAAACGGACGCGCGGGACACTAAAATGCGTCGCGCCGCTGGAGATGCCCTTAAATTTAGAAAATCTTAGACAAATTTAATGAGATGAAGGCAGTACATAAAATCGTTGCCTCCGATATGTTTCTTGGGCCAGAGCCCAGAGGACAAGTGCAGCTAGTGTTGTACTCTCTCATGCCCATTTTATGTTGTGCATAATTTTTCGTGTAAGTTAAATTATGCAAATTTTAATCAAGAATATAGATAATATATATAAAGATCTAACATGTGAAATGCATATAATATAAAAATATATTTCATAATAATTCTAAAAATATTAGTATTTTATTGTATATGTTTATATTTTTATCAGTATAGATGATTAGACTTTACTAAGTTTGACTTTAACCAAACCTTATATGCAACATATTTTGGGCAGGAGGTAGTAGTTTACTTTGCATGAAGAAGGCGTGGCTACAAAAGCCAGTTAATCAATCGAGTACATTCTACTCCCTCCATACATCTTACCTTTATCAGAATTTAGATATATCTAGTTACTACTTAGTGTTTAGGTCCAATCGACTTTACATAAATTTAGAACATGTTTCATGAAACGAAAAAGGTACATGAAATCGTATAAACCACGGGCCGTGCTTCCCTTTCCCCCCGGTGAACGACGTTGAGGTGGGATACCCGTAACCCATGGTGGGCCCGTATTATCGTCATATAACTATACTCCACGTCAGTTGCCACGTAGATAGTCGTTTGTCACGTAGATCATGTACATGTTGTATACATATCCACGTCGATGACGGTTTGTGCCGGCCCACAGTAGTATAAAGACCGTTTGGCCCGAAATTTACGTCGATCACGTGGATGCGTTGCCGGCGATAGGCGCTGGTTACTGAGCGGAATTATTTTCAAACCTTGCGTGTGCCATAGCTAGTCGTTAGGGTTTGGGCGATTTGTCGGGAGAAGACGGCATGGATGAGTCGAGAGTGCATGGCGGACCACCGCGGTTGCGTTTTGAGGCTTTTGCCGGCTTTCGTGGAGGCGGGACACTGATCCGGCAACGACGAGGCTATGCAAGGCGGATGCGGGCGAGGATCGCACGACGCCTTCAAAGGTCGTTGATCAAGTCAGGCGCTGAGACGAGGCCGGCCCTAGGGTTTTGAGTTGTCTGTCGTTCCTCCTGCTAGAGCGACGTTAGGGTTTGGCGCTCGGTGGTGGTTCTCGCGAGGTACTGGCTTGTAATCCTTGGCATGTTCTTCAACTTTTTTTGAGATGTACTTATTTGGTTCATGGTTTGTTGTGGTAGTCGATATGGACGTTTCAGATTTGAGTTCAAGTTCAATGGAGTACGACAGCGGAAATCCAGACGAAGAGGAATTGGATTTTGACGT
>NC_061513.1:109532573-109652341 GCF_022539505.1 Lolium rigidum | reverse complement strand
AGTCCGTGTTAGTTATATCCAAAATACACAAATTAGAGGCAAAACAATAGCAAAAGTGTTCGGGAAAGTAGATACGTTTTGTACGTATCACAGGGTGCCGGAGGCGATCTCCTGAATCCCCCGAGATGGGATTGGCGGCGGCGGCGTCTCTGGAAGGTTTTCCGTATCGTGGCTCTCGATACAGAGGTATTCGTGACGAAGGCTTTAAGTAGGCGGAAGGGCAACGCAGGGGGCGCCACGAGGGCCCCACACCATAGGGTGGCGCAGGGCCCACCCTGGCCGCGCAGCCCTGTGGTGTGGGCGCCTCGTCGCCCCACTTCGTTATCCCTTCGGTCTTCCGGAAGCTTCGTGTAAAAATAGGACCCTAGGCGTTGATTTCGTCCAATTACGAGAATATTTCCTTACTAGGATTTCTGAAACCAAAAACAGCAGAAAACAGCAACTGGCTCTTCGGCATCTTGTTAATAGGTTAGTGCCGGAAAATGTATAAAAATGCTGTAAAGTATGTATAAAACATTCAAGTATTGTCATAAAAGTAGCATGGAACATAAGAAATTATGGATACGTTTGAGACGTATCAGCCTACGACAATGCACCACCTGAAGATGGACACACTTATGGGGATGATGATGTCGATGAAAGTGTGAGTGAAACGAAACTAGTGGTGTTATTTAGTACTGGCAATGTAACTTGTTATAGTTTGATATGTAAATACTGATTGTGCTCAATTTTTTTATAGATGGATGTAGATGGTATTGATCGAGAAGATGATAATGTAGACCATGATGAAGAAGATGTTGACACTGATAATGTGAGTGTGTAGTATCAATTAATGTTTGTTTGCATAAAAATATGGAAGTGATGTTTACATGGTTTAAAATGCATTAGATTCAGAGTGATGTTGTGGATGAGCCAAATGATGATGAGACATTGGACTCCGGTTTTGTTGACTAGGTATGCATATTGGTAATTATACAAGTCATATGTATGTTTAATTTATATTTAATAACTGAACAATGCATTTTATCTTGAGGTAACATGACCCTGAATCTTTCTTATTTGCTCAGGTATTAGTTGGCGATAATTCTTCTTACGATTATTACTGTGATTCGGACTTGGTGACTATAGAAGATCCTGTTAGAAGAAGTCATGTAAGATTTATGAATTTATTCGTTGTATGACTCGTGGACATCTCGTACATAATTATTTATGTTTGCAATGTCAAAAAAAATTGAGCATGCAGGTGAAATCAGTTGGTAAGAAAAAGAATGAATCATAGGTGGAAGATGACAATGATGCAGAAGATAAAAGGGATTTTATTGGGAGGTAATGGAGATGAAATTTTGTTTCTGAGACAACTACTTACAATTTCTGTAATGGATATGCTCGACAAGAGGGATTCAGTGTAAGAAAGTTCAAGTTCAAGAAAACTAAGGGTGCTCAAAAATAGTTCGCAGAAGGCGTTTTGTGTGTTCACGGAAAGGAAAACGTGACAACAAGTTACTAAGGACAACCGCACCCGTAGGTTAAAACCTGAGTCCCGTTGCAATTGTAAAGCGGAGTTAGATGTGAAGCTTGATAGAGCATCGGGCCTTTGGCGAGTTGCAAAATTTGTTTACAAGCACAGTCATAAGTGTGCAGAACCGAATGAGAGCCCATTTTTATGGTCACATTGGAGGATTAAAGATTTCCAGAAAGCAGAGATATTACGATTGGCAGCAGCTGGGGTTAGAAAGCACGTGATCATAGATACCTTCCTCAGCAAGTATGGTCGGTACACCACTGTTGGGTTTACGAGGAAGGACTTGTACAACATGTGCTGTCGGGAGAAGCGAAAGTTACTTGCAGGCGGTGATGCTACGACAGCCATTGCCATGATGGAGAACCAGAAGAAGAAGTTTGTTGACTTCTTTTTTGAGTACGACGTTGATAGTAAAGGTCATTTGAGAAGGTTGTTCTGGTGTGATGCTCAGTCCCGCCAGGATTACAATGATTATGGAGACGTACTGGTGCTCGACAACACATATAAGATGAGCCGATATGGTATGCCATTTGTTCCGTTTGTTGGTATTAACAATCACCGTAGGACGACAATATTTGCGTGTGCCATCTTATCAGATGAGAAGGAACGCACATATGTATGGCTACTGAAAACTTTTTTGAAAGCAATGTTGTAGCAGAAACCCAAGTCAATAATCACCGATGCCGATAGTGCTATGATTAGAGCTATTCGAAGTGTGTTTCCGGAGTAGTCGCACCGTATTTGTTCATGGCACATTTAAAAAGAACATTGCTCGACACCTAAGTTTCAAGTCATTGAGTGAGTTTCGGTCTCTTTTGTATTACACGACCACGCCGGATATAATCGAGGAAAGATGGCACGCTTTTATTCAGAAATGGCAGACGGAGAAAACTCAAACTTGGATGAAAAGGATGTATAAGAAGAGGAGATTATGGGCAGCGGCGTACCTATCTGAGGGGTTCTGGCTTGGTATGAAAAGCAATCAGCGAAGTGAAAGTCTTAACTCATGTCTTCACCTACACCTCGACTACGGTATGACACTTGTGGATTTGATTTTGCACTACGAGAATGCTATTATCCGCATTCGAGAGACGGAGGTAAAAGATGACTGCACCAATTCACAGACAGCACCTGTCGCAGTAACCAATTTGAGGATATTTGAGAGAGCTGCTGCGAAGGTATTCACTCCGGCAAACTTTTATATATTGCAGCAAGAGATTAATAAAATAGAAGGCATTGAGGTTATAGATATGTATATGGAAACAGATAGAGAGATGCAGTTTGTTGTGGCTTGGTTGATTATAAACCGGCCAACTCGGATAAATTTATAGAGTGCAGCTGTCGAAGGATGATCCGGAGGGGCCTTCCTTCCAAGCATATTCTGCATGTACTGGACGTACTTAATTTCTATGAAATATCTAAGTGTTTAGTTCTGGACCGATTCTCTAAAAATGCTAGGGGTGGCTTGCCTGCGAGGCGCAAGAGCGATCTATATGGTTGGGGTTTTCCTGTAGCGGAGGAGCGACAAAGATTTGCCGAGCTGAATGTGTTAACATCTGAAGCATTGCAAGTTGCATGCAAATATCCAGAGTTATTCGAGGAGACCAAGGCATTTTATGCTGACATAATTTCAAAGAAGATGGAGTTTGATAATATACCAGACCGTCGCACATACTCGCTGAATACTGATGCTACTCGTATTACGCGTGTTGGTGATGCTGCTAAAGTTCCTGCTAGAGGTGCGCCTAAGAAAAGAAAGAGTAGAGATGATGGAGAAGGAGCCGTGACGAAGAATGGAAGACCATTATCGTATGCCGAGCGGGGTACGGACATTCGATGTAGCAGATGCAAAAAAGCCTGGACACACGAAACGTAGCTTGAAATGCGAGTTGCATCCTAGGTAAGTTAGTTAATATTTCATGAAATTTTTATGCATCATTGTAAAGTTTGTTATTGATTTTCCCCTCTTTTATGTGAATTGTAGCCTTGTAGGCATGTTGCGTATATGTTCATAGGTGAGGAAGATGAATGATGTATTTGCAAGGATGACCTTCGTAGGACATTATGAAGCTGGACTTGGCGATATTTTTTTTTGTTTCATATACTATTCTAGGTGAACATATGTCTGAGTTATGATGCATTTGTCACTGAAATTGTTAGTACTAGTGTTTGCCTCCGTGTGAGCTATGATGCTACAATGTTTATGTTTAAATCTCCATTTAAATGTACTCCGTTTTGATTTTCTTCTCCATTTAAATCTTGGTTTCTCTGCTATGATATTCTTTTATATAAAAATTGTGTGATCTATAACACTTGCACTTTCAGTTGCAGGTAACATGGCCTTCCAGCCGCGACGATTCTGTTTTCATCCTCCACTGTTTGTTGTCTATTGAGTAATTGCTCTTTTTCACTCGAGGTCATTTTGTTGCTGGATAAAAATGGTTTTTGCAATGTATTATTTTGTGTCGTTTTCTAATTTCTTAGCTGCAATGATACCACAAATATATTGCTAGTTCGTATCCTCAGCTAAGTTGTATGCGAAAAGTACCAAGCAAATTAAAGTGTGATTTAATTGGAGTAATAATGCATCAATAGACGTTATCATCCAATTTCTCTATTTGAACTCTTGTTTTATCCAAATATATTTTGATCCATTCATGTGTTGAAGTGTATATACACCAATAATACCCATGCCCAGCCTATTTCTGCTAGAGGAATTTAAGATACTGTTAATGTTTAGTCTTGAATTGATTCATTGTCCGTAGATATTGTAAGCTCATTTTCTGTATTGGCATTTTATTATATAAAGAGATCATGTTGACAAGGCAAGCTATGCATATCAGTTAAAACTTGATAAATAAACCACTGATTACTCTTATATGATTTCTATGTGATGTGCTTTCTATCTCTTAACTTGAAAATGATTGATGGATCCATGTATGATGACATATTTAAGCACCAAAGCTCTTAAGTCTGCCTTCGGGTACCTTGTTGTCTATCACCGACTTTGTGAAAAGAGAACAAACAGAAAACATAACTGAAAACATAGACGAAACAATGAGTATGAAATACTTAAAATCCATAAGGGAGTTGCGATTCGTACTTAAATGTCATACAAAGAAATTCACATAAGCTGGGAAACCTTCTACGGGACTAAAACCTAACCTATGATCACTCCTGCTTTATCTAAGTAACGAGTTTCTTGGAGACCCCGACAACTTTAGTTTTTACCTCCTCTAAGAGATTTGTAGTTGCTAAAACTCTTTGTGCGTTAAGAAGCTTCCTTGATGCGTTTACCATCTCCTACATAAGAATAGTCATTGTTATTACCGTACATATGTAGCATAGTAGAAATGTGCAGCTTACGCATGTAGGAAACAATACCTGTGATATTTTTGTAGTCCATTATCTCCATCCCAATGTTCCATGGTTTGAAGAACAAATAAGTCACATGAATTACTGCAACATTATTTCAATTTATTGATTTAGTACATGAAATATATTAATGTAATATTTAGCTTGCACATTTTGTATGTACTTACCCATCCTTTTGCTGCGGCATTTCATATGATTTAATATTCCAGATCGACACATCAGGGAAAAAACCAGTTGTAACCTTGTTGTACTCACGTACGTCAGCTGCTATTTGGTGTCTCTGTAATAATTGTGATAATTAGATGTCCCTGCACACATGCAATGTGAGACAGTATGCAAAACAAGGAACAGTACCAGAGCCCAGATAATTTGTATTGTCTGAGTTAATGGATATAACGAGTCAAGAACTTAGAACTCTTGCTTCGGTATGTGCATGACCACGGTTGTCCAGTGAGTATTTTCGATGTTAATTGGAAAATAAGCCTTTTGCAAAGATAAAAAATGTCATTGAAGTATCAGTTACTATTCAGATTGACACTCGTCGTAACGATGGAATACTGTACCTTGTCTCGCTTAAAATATTCGTCCATAACTCGTTGAATGGCCCCATTTATTGCTAGTAGGTGATCATTCGTTGTGCTTAGATTTTTGCGTTGTTTGTCCTTGGCGATGTTTTTCAATCAGAAATGATGACCTCCACGCTGAATATAGGTGCCGATCATGCCCAACACGGAGAGACAAATCTCCAATGTAAGCATCGATAACCCGAAGAACAAATAATAGGTATAATTAAATAAAAATAATATGTGTGCATAGCTGAAACGTGAGCCAACTACTTACATCATACGTGCACCATTTATGGCCGAGAACCACGTTAAGCCTTTTTGGTGTCAAAGTGTCGCCAACAACACTTTTGTACACACATTTTTCTCATTTTCCTCAGTCTTGCAGCATAGTTGAACAAAAATCTCAGCTGCTGCAATGTGTTCCACTGTCAAAGCAGTAGAGTCTTGCGGCATTTCAAGGCCATTGCTCGATGCAATTGTTGTACATACAAAATAGCTTGTGCTAACTATCCCAGTAAATACCATAAAGTAAACAAAAATAAATAGGACCATTGCGTACCTATTACGAGAGTTGGTTTTTTGCGAGGTTGACGTTTCGGTGGATTCTCAATGATCATAGGATGTTGCAATTTTAGAGGCAGCTTTCGCTTCCTCTTTGCATTTACATCTTCAGTCTTCCCGGTTGCACTATTCAAGCTTGCTGATCCTTCTGAGGCAATGCCTTTATGTTCGGCGTGTTTCTTCATATTTTGGAGTGCAAGTTCAAATATCTTTGTCGGCACCTCCGATGAAGAGGCATCCTTCGTAGCTTCATTAAGTATCCAAGGATTTTCGGGCGTGCCATCGACTACGAAGTTAGCCCCATTAGTCGTTGCGGGTGTGACGTAATCCGCATCATTATGGGCCTCGTCCGACACCTACACAAAGGAAAAAAGCACTTGAACCAAGTAATTACGTGCATTTTAATATAAAGGCACTTTTAATTAAATTCAAACTAACCTTGTCAAAATCTTCTTCACGTACTGAAACACTACGTGTGTAACTTTTTTGTCGTAAACAAATTCTTTCCGTTCAGTTGCTCCATTGAGAAATGAGCCGCATCCTTCTTCATAACAGTCCTTACCTGAAAATGCTTCCCTCATAGGCTTGTACCTCACACCTGATTTATTTAATAATTTGACAACATCCTGCGAGCAGAAACAATATTCGCATGTCAATAAGAAATAAGTTATCGTCAAATATGATCCGCCAATTCACCTCCGCGCATCCCTCTCGGTAGTTCTTCCATATCTCCCTCTTCAATTCCTGCATCATCTTCTTCATGTTTATTTCCATCGTAATTTCCCACGAGGGGCGGGTTTCTTCGAGCTACGTGGCTTCCGATTTCTCCTTCCAGTAGGTGGTTTTTTAATGTCGGCACCATTTTTTTGGTTTGCATCTGTTTTCTTCCCATAGGCTCGCCTATATTGCTCTGTTTATGTTATCTTCAATCTAAAACATACAATTTCAGTATGATATTTCAAGGACATACTTCAACATATATCATCACTCAGTTATAACATATGTACTGGCCGGTTAGCTATCATTACCTTAAGGATACCTTTGCCACGGCCATTCTCTTGATCATAGTGATCTCTCAAGCCTACATCTGCTTCTGTCCAGTTGATCATAAGTGGGCGTGAAGAGATGCGAGCATATAGTGATATCTCATAAAGAGGTTGCACTTTCTCCCAATACAAGTACTACATGAAATAATAGAATGCGAAGTTACTATATTTACAAAAAAAAGTACCCAGACAATAAAGGACATGTACCTCTAAAATTGAGACATTGCCTTTCGGCCACTGCCTAATATGTATTCCTCTCCGGCAAGTGATGATCTGCTCGATGACATATGCAAGCGTGAATTGGTTTCAATTCAAGTTGTGTATAACTTGTACATTGTTTCCACAAATGCAAAGAAAGGCTTATGAACCGTATAGTTAGAAGTAGGAGCCAGAACGGTGCCTATAAGAATTATGACCACCCTTCGCAGAAAATCATCATCCGCGGCTTTAGAAGAAATGATTTTCTCAATTATATCTTTCATCACTAAATTTCCAGTTTTTTACTAAGAAATCTAAGTGGTATGTTTGTTTTCCATTCTTCACCTTCCTCTTCCAATATATCAGTGGAGGACAAGCCTTCATCTTCTAATCCAAGCAAGCATTCAACATCCTCATTCATTGCCGATATTTCACCCTCCCTTGGTTCAGTGATGAACTTACTCTTTTCCACATCAAAAACTTGAATCATGTATTTGATCAACAGTGACCGCATCTTTCTGGATGGAATTTGGAGCATGCATCGGCCAACAACACAGGTGCTTAATTTCTCTCGTTGCTCCTTGGTCAAAGCCGATACGAGATTGCACCACCTTATTATGTCACAGAAAATCTCCCCATCCGGCTTGTCCATCCTGTACAACAATTGTGAACAACATTAAATAATGCAGCCGTAACTTACGCTTTATGAAATACAATTGTAACTAGTTTGAAACAACATGAAACAAAATGTATGAATCAACATTAAATAAAAGGTTGTCGTACTGCATGTGATTACATTTTTGTATTGCATGTGCTAACGTTTCTGCACTACATGTTCTTACGCTTTGTACTGCATTTGCTTATGTTTGTGTACTGCATGTGCTTAGCAGATTAGGGCTTGGGGAGGAGGAGGCTGGCGTGGCAGAGATGGTGGTCGCGGCAGAGGTGGTGGCCGCGGCAGGGATGTGGTCGCGGCAGTGGTGGTGGCCGCGGCAGGGATGGTGGTCGCCGCAGAGGTGGTGGCCGCGGCAGGGGTGTGGTTTGTCCTGGCAGAACCGTGGAGGGAAAGTATGCCGTGACATGCTGCCATGGCACAAAAGCGGGTTGAAAGTCTGCCGGGCAGAGAAGAGACCAGGACGTAAACTTACTTCGGTTCGACGACGAAGGTTTGCCTTTGCTGGAAGTAGACTGACGATGGCGCCGGAGATGCCTCCGATGGATGAAGTCGACGGTGGCTCCAATCGATGCAGGCGGCGGACGGTGTATGAGGTAGGGGGTGGCGGACGGTGGGTGAGGTAGGGGGGGGGGGCGGACGATGGGTGAGGTAGGGGGCGGCCGACGGTGGGTGAGGTAGGGGCGTCGGACATGGGACGAGGGAGGTTCGGTTGTAGGTCAACGAGGCCACGGTCTAGGCACGATCTCTAACCGATGGCGCTGCAGTACACGCACATATGACGACAGTCAACGCAACCGTCCTCCATTTAATGGGCCGAAAGCCCATTAAGTTAATATTTAATTTCAATTATATTAAATAAATTTAATTTCAATTATGTTATTTGTATGTAAATTTTCATATTTGTAAGTGGTTTTTAAAAATTCTACTTTCTAAATGTTAGGACATGCACATTACATTGTTTAGTTTAGTTTATGAAATTTCCTTTATGATAACACTTACAACTATAATGATTGATAGAAAATTATAAAATAAAATATTAAAAAAACTAGGATGCATTTATAAGTTTTTTTTCCGAAAATGGGAGCATATACAAAAAAAAACTAGGATGAATTAGAGATGGTTGAAAAAAATCACATCATCTACGATGGACCGTTTAGTCTAACTTAAGCCCCTTTTTTTTTAAAAAAGTGATTTTTCCGACCTCCTCCAAATCACGATGCAACCAACTCCAAAATCACATAAACCATGGCAACCTAGGTGTGACATAAAAAGGTGCACAACTATGCCAAACCATGGCCCAATCCAAGGTGGTTTGGTCTATTTTTGGCTCAGTTCCCCCTCTTTTCCACCGGAAACCCTCGTTTCGACACAACCCAACATGGGGTCACCATGCATCCAACTCCAAAATTACCAAACCCATGCCAAACTAGGTGTCACATCACAAGGTGCACAAGTGCGCCAAATCATGGCCCAATCCAAGGTGGTTTGGTCTATTTTTGGCTCAATTCCCCCTCTTTTCGACCGAAAACCCTCGTTTCGACACAACCCTAACATGGGGTTGTTGGGGTTCGTTGCATAGAAAACAAAAAAATTTCCTACCGCAAAGACGAATAGATCTCCTCGGAATCCCAACAACACGATGGTGTGGTGGTGGAGGTGGAGGAGAAATTCCTGCAGGGCTTCGCCAAGCCTGCGCAGGAAGAAGGAGGAGGGAGAGAGGGGCGGCTAGGGCTTGGGGGGGTAGCGTGCGCCCCCTGCCCCCTCCCCTCTTTATATAGGGGGGGAGGTCGGTTGGGGTGGCCCCCCACGCCCCCATCTCATCTAGGGCCGGCGGCCACAAGGGGGAGGGGGGAATCTTGCCCCCCAAGTTGATCCCCCTTAGGGTTTTGGGGAAACCCTAAGGGGTGTGATACGTCTCAAACGTATCAATAATTTCTTATGGTCCATGCTACTTTTATGACAATACTTGAATGGTTTATACATACTTTACATCATTTTTATACATTTTCCGGCACTAACCTATTAACAAGATGCCGAAGCGCCGATTCTGTCGTTTTTTGCTGTTTTTGGTTTCAGAAATCCTAGTAAGGAAATATTCTCGGAATTGGACGAAATCAACGCCCAGGGTCCTATTTTTCCACGAAGCTTCCAGAAGACCGAGGGAGATACGAAGTGGGGCCTGCTGTCCACAACTGGCGCGTGGTTGACGTGGGAGGTTTGATGGCGGTTGACGGACTTGATGGAGTGTCTTGATTCGTCCCGGCAACGGCGCCGTGAAAATAGCTTGATGTCTACGGGTGCTTCTATTCTTGTAGACGAGTGTTGGGCCTCCAAGAGCGGAGGTTTGTAGAACAGCGAGCAAGTTTTCCCTTAAGTGGATCACCCAAGGTTTATCGAACTCGGGGAGGAAGAGGTCAAAGATATCCCTCTCAAGCAACCCCGCAATCACGATACAAGAAGTCTCTTGTGTCCCCAACACACCTAATACACTTGTCAGATGTATATGTGCACTAGTTCGGCGAAGAGATAGTGAAATACAAGTAGTATGGATGTATATGAGTGGTAATAGTAATGTGAATAAAATATGGCAGCGAGTAAACATGCAGTAGAACAGTAAGTAAGCGGTGTTTGCAGTATTGGAAACAAGGCCTAGGGATCATACTTTCACTAGTGGACACTCTCAACATTGATCGCATAATAAATAACTCTTTCTCATATGTGCTACATACACTCTTTTGTTGGATGACAAACACCAGTCGTTGTGTAGGGTACAAGAGCACCTCAATGCCGGAGTTAACAAGCTCCACAATATTTGATGTTCATATTTAAATAACCTTAGAGCATATTAGATCATTGCAAAATTAACGAGAACTAACATAGCATACACACTGTCACCATTACACTTTGAAAGGGGGAATAGATCACATCAATACTATCATAGTGATAATCAACTCCATAACCTACAAGAGATTATGATCATATTCTACGAAAAGAACCACACGATGCACACACTGTCACCTTTACACCATGCATGAGGAATAGACTACTTTAATAACATCACATGAGTAGCACATAGACTAGTAGCGATACAAAGCTCATCATATGGATCTCAATCATGTAAAGCAGCTCATGAGATCATTGTATTAAAGTACATAGGAGAGAGATTAACCACATAGCTACCGGTACAGCCCTTAGCCTCGATGGAGACTACTCCCTCCTCATGGGAGACAGCAGCGGTGATGAAGATGGCGGTGGTGTCGATGGAGGAGCCTTCCGGGGGCACTTCCCCGTCCCGGCGGCGTGCCGGAACAGAGACTCCTGTCCCCCAGATCTTAGCTTCGCGATGGCGGCGGCTCTGGAAGGTTTTTCGTACCGTGGCTTATTCGTATCGGGTTTTCACGTCAGGGACTTTATATAGGCGAAAGGGCAGCCTCGGAGGGGCACCAGGGTGCCCTCACCACCAGGTGGCGCGGCCAGGCCTGGGCCCGCGTCCAGGTGTGATGTGGGCCCCCCTGGCCCATCTCTGGCCCCTCTTCGGTGATCTGGAAGCTTCTGGGAATTCTAAGATGCTGGGTGTTGATTTCGTCCGATTCCGAGAATATTTCCTTACTAGGATTTCTGAAACCAAAAACAGCAGAAAACAGGAACTGGCACTTCGGCATCTCGTCAATAGGTTAGTTCCGGAAAACGCATCAAAACAATATAAAGTGTGAACAAAACATGTAGGTATTGTCATAAAACAAGCATGGAACATCAGAAATTATAGATACGTTGGAGACGTATCAGCATCCCCAAGCTTAGTTCCTACTCGCCCTCGAGTAGGTAAACGATAACACAAATAATTTCTGAGGTGACATGCTACCATCATAATCTTGATCAACATTATTGTAAAGCATATTACATGAATGGAGTGATTCAAAGCAATGATCTATAGTTTGCTAGATAACATATAGCTAAACTTTTCATGAATAGTACTTTCAAGACAAGCATCAAAAGTCTTGCATAAGAGTTAACTCATAAAGCAATAAATTCAAAGTAAAGGCATCGAAGCAACACAAAGGAAGATATAAGTTTCAGCAGCTTGCTTTCAACTTTCAACATGCATATCTCATGGATAATGGTCAACATAGAGTAATATGATGAATGCAAATAAGCAAGTATGTAAGAATCAATGCACAGTTGACACAAGTGTTTGCTTCTAAGATGGAAGGAAGTAGGTAAACTGACTAAACATAAAGTAAAAGATAGGCCCTTCGTAGAGGGAAGCAGGGATAAAATCATGTGCTAGAGCTTTTCAAGTTTTGAAATCATATAGAGAGCACAAAAGTAAAGTTTTGAGAGGTGTTTGTTGTTGTCAACGAATGGTAGTGGGCACTCTAACTACCTTATCAACCAGACTTTCAAGAGCGGCTCCCATGAAGGACGTTATCTCTACCAGCAAGGTAGATCATCCCTCTTCTCTTTTGTTTACATATGTACTTTAGTTTTATTTATTAGATAACACTCCCCCAACCTTTGCTTACACAAGCCATGGCTAACCGAATCCTCGGGTTCCTTCCAACATTCACATACCATGGAGGAGTGTCTATTTGCAAAATTAAGTTGCTTACTGATGAATCAGGGCAAAACACGTGAAGAGAATTATTAATGAAAGTTAATTAATTGGGGCTGGGAACCCCGTTGCCAGCTCTTTTTGCAAAATTATTGGATAAGCGGATGAAGCCACTAGTCCATTGTGAAAGTCTGTCAGAAGTAAATGACAAGATCGAAAGATAAAACACCACATACTTCCTCATGAGCTATAAAACATTGACACAAATAAGAGATAGTAAATTTTGAATTGTTTAAAGGTAGCACATGAAGTATTTGCTTGGAATGGCAGGAAATACCACATAGTAGGTAGATATGGTGGACACAAATGGCATAGGTTTTTGGCTCACGGTTTTGGATGCACGAGAAGTATTCCCTCTCGGTACAAGGCTTTGGCTAGCAAGGTTGTTTGAAGCAAACACAAGTATAAACCGGTACAACAAAACTTACATAAGAACATATTGCAAGCATTATAAGACTCTACACCTGTCTTCCTTGTTGCTCAAACACTCTTACCGAGAAAATATCTAGACCTTAGAGAGACCAATCATGCAAACCAAATTTCAACAAGCTCTACGGTAGTTCTCCACTACTAGATTTAACAACATGATGCAAGAGCTTAAACATGATTTATAAGAGCTCAAAACAATTGCCAAGTATCAAATTATTCAAGACCATATGAAGCATTTTCTGATTCCAACCAAATAGAAACAAGTGAAGCGATCAACTTTCGCCCTTGAACATTAAAAGTAAAGCTAAGAACACATGTGTTCATACGCAACAGAGGAGCGTGTCTCTCTCCCACACATGAGCATGAATTTATTCAGAGAATGAAAATAACAAAACGAAAATAAAAGCACACAGACGTTCCAAGTAAAGTACATAAGATGTGACGGAATAAAAATATAGTTTCACTAGAAGTGACCTGATAAGTTGTCGATGAAGAAGGGGATGCCTTGGGCATCCCCAAGCTTAGATGCTTGAGTCTTCTTAAAATATGCAGGGATGAACCACCGGGACATCCCCAAGCTTAGACCTTTCACTCTTCTTGATCATAGTATATCATCCTCTTCTATTGACCCTTGAAAACTTCCTCCACACCAAACTTCAAGCAAACTCATTAGAGGGTTAGTACATAATAAAAATTCACATGTTCAGAGGTGACACAATCATTCTTAACACTTCTGTACATTGCCCAAAGCTTCTGAAAGTTAATGGAACAAAGAAACTCATTCAACATAGCAAAAGCGGCAATGCGAAATAAAAGGCAGAATCTGTCAAAAACAGAACAGTCCGTAAAGACGAATTTTGCAGGGGCACTTAACTTGCTCAAACGAAAAAACTCAAAACTAATGAAAGTTGCGTACATATCTGAGGATCACACACGTAAATTTGCAGATTTTTCTGAGTTACCTACAGAGACTTCTGCGCAAATTCGTGACAGACAGCAATGCTGTTTACGTGCAAGTAATCCAAATCTAGCATCAACTTTACCATAGAGACTTTACTTGGCACAAAAACTTGATAAGGAGAGGTTGCTACAGTAGTAAACAACTTCCAAGACTCAACAAAACAAAAATTTCTGTAGTAAAATAAAGACATGGGTTATCTCCCAAGAAGTTCTTTCTTTATAGCCAATTAGATGGGCTCAGCAATTTTAATGATGATGCTCTCATAACGATGAGAGTTGAAGCAAAAAGAGAACATCAAGAAGCAAATTCAAAACACATTTAAGCCTAACCCACTTCCTATGAAAAGGAATCTTGTACACAAATAAATTCATGAATAACAAAGTGACAAGCATAGGAAGGCAACACAAGCGCAATTTCAAGATTCTCAACATAAAGAGGGGAAACTTAATATTATTAAGATGCATATAACCATGTTTCCCTCTCTAATAATAACTTTCAGTAGCATCATGAAAAACTCAACAATATAACTATCACATAAAACATTCTTGTCATGAGCCACATGCATAAAATTATTACTCTCCACATAAGCATAATCAATTTTATTAGTTGTAGTGGGAGCAAATTCAACAAAGTAGCTATCATTATTATTCTCATCAAGTGTAGGAGGCATAGTATAATCATAATAAAATTTACTCTCCATAGTAGGCGGCACCAAAAGACCACTATCATTATAATCATCATAAATAGGAGGCAAAGTATCATCAAAGAAAATTTTCTCCTCAATGCTTGGGGGACTAAAAATATCATGCTCATCAAAACCAGCTTCCCCAAGCTTAGAATTTTCCATATCATTAGCAACAATGGTGTTCAAAGTGTTCATACTAATATCATTGCTACTAGCATGCAAATAAGATTCCATAGGTTTTTTAATTTTCGCAGCAAACAATCCATGTCTTAACTCAGGAAATAGAATAAAAACCTCACTGTTGCTTTCCATTATGCCTAACTAGTGTAAACAAGAAACCAAAAGATGCAATTGCAGGATCTAAAGGAAATAGCTTCGAGCACTTACAACGGCAACAAAAAATAACTTAGTTACCTGGGACCGGAGTATGAATGCCTTTTACCTTTCCTCCCCGGCAACGGCGCCAGAAAATAGCTTGCTGTCCACAACTGGCGCGTGGTTGACGTGGGAGGTTTGATGGAGGTTGACAGACTTGATGGAGTGTCTTGATTCGTCCCCGGCAACGGCGCCAGAAAATAGTTTGATGTCTACGGGTGCTTCTATTCTTGTAGACAGTGTTGGTCCTCCAAGAGCAGAGGTTTGTAGAACAGCAACAAGTTTTCCCTTAAGTGGATCACCCAAGGTTTATCGAACTCAGGGAGGAAGAGGTCAAAGATATCCCTCTCAAGCAACCCCGCAATCACGATACAAGAAGTCTCTTGTGTCCCCAACACACCTAATACACTTGTCAGATGTATAGGTGCACTAGTTCGGCGAAGAGATAGTGAAATACAAGTAGTATGGATGTATGTGAGTGGTAATAGTAATCTGAATAAAATATGGCAGTGAGTAAACATGCAGTAGAACAGTAAGTAAGTGGTGTTTGCAGTATTGGAAACAAGGCCTATGGATCATACTTTCACTAGTGGACACTCTCAACATTGATCGCATAATAAATAACTCTTTCTCATATGTGCTACATACACTCTTTTGTTGGATGACAAACACCAGTCGTTGTGTAGGGCTACAAGAGCACCTCAATGCCGGAGTTAACAAGCTCCACAACATTCGATGTTCATATTTAAATAACCTTAGAGCATAATAGATCATTGTAAAATAAACCGAGAACTAACATAGCATACACAGTGTCACCATTACACTATGAAAGGGGGAATAGATCACATCAATACTATCATAGTGATAATCAACTCCATAACCTACAAGAGATTATGATCATAATCTACGACAAGAACCACACGATGCACACACTGTCACCTTTACACCATGCAGGAGGAATAGACTACTTTAATAACATCACATGAGTAGCACATAGACTAGTAGCGATACAAAGCTCATCATATGGATCTCAATCATGTAAAGCAGCTCATGAGATCATTGTATTGAAGTACATAGGAGAGAGATTAACCACATAGCTACCAGTACAGCCCTTAGCCTTGATGGAGAACTACTCCCTCCTCATGGGAGACAGCAGCGGTGATGAAGATGGCGGTGGTGTCGATGGAGGAGCCTTCCGGGGGCACTTCCCCGTCCCGGCGGCGTGCCGGAACAGAGACTCCTGTCCCCCAGATCTTGGCTTCGCGATGGCGGCGGCTCTGGAAGGTTTTTCGTACCATGGCTTATTCGTATCGGGTTTTCACGTCAGGGACTTTATATAGGCGAAAGGGCAGCCTCGGAGGGGCACCAGGGTACCCTCACCACCAGGTGGCGCGGCCAGGCCTGGGCCCGCGCCCAGGTGTGGTGTGGGGCCCCTCTGGCCCATCTCTGGCCCCTCTTCGGTGATCTGGAAGCTTCCGGGAATTCTAAGATGCTGGGCGTTGATTTCGTCCGATTCCGAGAATATTTCTTTACTAGGATTTCTGAAACCAAAAACAGCAGAAAACAGGAACTCGCACTTCGGCATCTCGTCAATAGGTTAGTTCCGGAAACGCATCAAAACAATATAAAGTGTGAACAAAACATGTAGGTATTGTCATAAAACAAGCATGGAACATCAGAAATTATAGATACGTTGGAGACGTATCAGGGCCACGAGGGGCCGAGACCATAGGGCGGAGCGGCCTGGGCCCTGGCCGCGCCGGCCTATGGTGTGGGCCCCTCGTGAGCCCCCCTGCGTTGCCCTTCCGCCTACTTAAAGCCTTCGTGGCCAATACCCCTGTACTGAGAGCCACGATACGGAAAACCTTCCAGAGACGCCGCCGCCGCCAATCCCATCTCGGGGGATTCAGGAGATCGCCTCTGGCACCCTGCCGGAGAGGGGAATCATCACCGGAGGGGATCTACATCATCATGCCCGCCTCCGGATTGATGCGTGAGTAGTTCATCCTTGGACTATGGGTCCATAGCAATAGCTAGATGGTTGTCTTCTCAGCTTGTGCTATCATTGTTTAGATCTTGTGAGCTGCCTAACATGATCAAGAGCATCTATTTGTAATGCTACATGTTGTGTTTGGTAGGATCCGATGAATTTAGAATACTATGTTAAGTTGATTATCAATCTATCATATATGTGTTGTTTATGTTCTTGCATGCTCTCCGTTGCTAGTAGAGGCTCTGGCCAAGTTGATACTTGTAACTCCAAGAGGGAGTATTTATGCTTGATAGTGGGTTCATGCCTCCATTGAATCTCGGGATCGTGACGAAGGTTCTAAGGTTGTGGATGTGTTGTTGCTACTAGGGATAAAACATCAATGCTTTGTCTAAGGATATTTGTGTTGATTACATTACGCACCATACTTAATGCAATTATCTGTTGTTTACAACTTAATACTGGAGGGGGTGCGGATGCTAACCCGAAGGTGGATTATTTAGGCATAGATGCATGCTGGATAGCGGTCTATGTACTTTGTCGTAATGCCCTGATTAAATCACATAGTAATCATCATTGATATGTATTGAATCTTGATTTGTCAATTGCCCACCTGTAATTTGTTCACCCAGCATGTTAGTTATCTTATTGGAGAGACACCACTAGTGAACTGTGGACCCCGGTCCATTCTTTTACATCTAAATACATTCTACTGCAATTTTTGTTCTTTACTGTTCTTTGCAAACAAACACCATCTTCCACTCGATACGCTTAATCCTTTGTTTTCAGCAAGCCGGTGAGATTGACAACCTCACTGTTACGGGCAAAGTATCTTGATTGTGTTGTGCAGGTTCCACGTTGGCGCCGGTTTCACTGGTGTTGCGCCGCACTACACTCCTCCACCAACAACCTTCACGTGCTTCTTGGCTCCTACTGGTTCGATAACCTTGGTTTCTTTCTGAGGGAAAACTTGCTGCTGTGCGAATCATACCTTCCTCTTGGGGTTCCCAACGGACGTGTACATCTACGCGCATCAAGCTCTTTTTCTGGCGCCGTTGCCGGGGATCTGAAGAAAAATTACACCACAAAGATTTCTATCTCCCACGTCAACTGCACGCCAGCAGCTCTTTTTCTGGCGCCGTTGCCGGGAGATCAAGACACGCTCCAAGGGGAGTCTCCACATCCAATCTCTTTACTTTGTTTTTGTCTTGCTTTTCTTTACTTTATTTATCTGTCTTGTTTGCTTCATATTAAAAACACAAAAAAATTAGTTACTTTACTTTCTCGTCTTATTTACTAGCTGTATATCAAAAACACAAAAAAATAGTTACTTGTCTTTACTTTATTCTATTTGCTTAGTTTACTTTTATTACTACTAAAATGAGTAATACTGAAGTTGAAGTTCATTCTTTTAAGCAACAAGGTGGAGAAAGTTTTAAAGATGCTTGGTACAGAATTAGTAATGCTCATCATAGGTGCATTAAGAAACACTCCACTATTATTCTTCTTAGGAACTTTTATGTTGGCTTATCTAGTTGGAATAGGTATGTTCTTGATACTCTTTCGGGAGGTAATTTCCTAGGTACTCCTGCTTTAGAAGCTAGCTGCATCATTGAGAGTCTAGTTGGAATACCACCTATTAATGAAGTTAAAATTGAAATCTCTCTTGAGGATGTTATGAAAAAATTGAAAACCCTAGAGAAAAAATTTCCAAGTGTTGAAACTAAATTGGGAATGCTACTTGATAATACTGACAAACTTGATAAATCCCTAGGAAGAATTGATGAAATAATTGGTGTCCTAGAAACTTGTGTTGTCCATGATAATCAAACTAATAGGATTAGTGAACTTTAAAAAGCTATGGGAACCTTGGGTTCGACCTTTTCTTCTCTTAAGTTTAAGGAGAAAGCTTATGTGGGTAAAGAGCAAAAATTCATGTATGCCCCTAAGGTGCCTACAACAACAACAACAACCAAGCCTTTCAGTCCCAAACCCCCTAAGGTGCCTAAACCAAAGAATTATTATAGGCCTAAAATTGATAAAATCCCTAGCACCACCATAGAAAAGTTAGATAATGGAGCATCTAAGGTACCATCTGCAATAAGTTGTGCTTGTAAGAAAAACTACGATGTTGATGCTTCATCTCTTGAAAAAACTTGATTTGCACTTTCTGAGCCTAGCTGAAAGGCGCTAAAGAAAAGCACTTCTTGGAGATAACCCATGTTTCATTTTATTTACTGTATTGTTGAGTCTTGGAAGTTGTTTACTACTGTAGCAACCTCTTCTTATCATGTTTTTGTGCCAAGTAAAGTCTCTATGTTAAAGTTGATGCTAGATTTGGATTGCTGCACAGAAATACCATTGCTGTCTGTCACGAATTCGCGCAGATCTCTCTGTAGAAGAGTAAAAAAAATCTGAAAATTTACGTGCGTGATCCTCAGATATAGACGCAACTTTCATTAGTTTTGAGTTTTTCCGTTTGAGCAAGTTAAGTGCCCCTGCAAAATTCGTTTTTACGGACTGTTTTGTTTTTGACAGATTCTGCCTTTTATTTCGCATTGCCGCTTTTGCTATGTTGAATGAGTTTCTTTGTTCCATTAACTTTCAGAAGCTTTGTGCAATGTCCAGAAGTGTTAATAATGATTGTGTCACCTCTGAATATGTGAATTTTTGATTATGCACTAACCCTCTAATGAGTTTGCTTGAAGTTTGGTGTGGAGGAAGTTTTCAAGGGTCAAGAGAAGAGGATGATATACTATGATCAAGAAGAGTGAAAGGTCTAAGCTTGGGGATGCCCCCGGTGGTTCATTGATGTCTACGGGTGCTTCTATTCTTGTAGACAGTGTTGGGCCTCCAAGAGCAGAGGTTTGTAGAATAGCAGCAAGTTTTCCCTTAAGTGGATCACCCAAGGTTTATCGAACCCAGGGAGGAAGAGGTCAAAGATATCCCTCTCAAGCAACCCTGCAATCACGATACAAGAAGTCTCTTGTGTCCCCAACACACCTAATACACTTGTCTGGTGTATAGGTGCACTAGTTCGGCGAAGAGATAGTAAAACACAGGTGGTATAGATGGTGGTAATATTGCAGAAAGTAAAGATGCAGAAAACAAGTAAACAAGCGGCGCCAGAAAATAGCTTGTTGGCGTAGGAAGCAATTCTTTGTGGTGGAAACAAGGCCAAGGGATCATACTTTCACTAGTGGACACTCTCAGAATTGATCACATAATAAATAAGTTCTCTTCCTTTGTGCTACATATACTCTTGTTAGATGATGAACACCACTAATTGTGTAGGATTACACGAACCCTCAATGCCGGAGTTAACAAGCTCCACAACATTCGATATTCATGTTTAAGTAACCTTAGAGTATAATAGATCTTTGCAAAATAGACCAAGTACTAACATAGCATGCACACTGTCACCATCACACTATGAAGGAGGCATAGATCACATCAATACTATCATAGCGATAATCAACTCCATAACCTACAAGAGATTATGATCATAATCTACGACAAGAACTACATGATGCACACACTTTCACCATTACACCATGCAGGAGGAATATACTACTTTAATAACATCACATGAGTAGCACATAGATAAATAGTGATACAAAACACATTGCAATCATAAAGGGATATAAATAAGCACTTCACTATGCCATTCATAACAGTGAATAAGTATTCTCGTGAAATATAGCCTAAGAGACCCACACGGTGCACACACTGTCACCTTTACACACGTGGGACAAGGAGTCTCCGGAGATCACATAAGTAAAACCCACTTGACTAGCATAATGACATCTAGATTACAAGCATCATCATATGAATCTCAATCATGTAAGGCAGCTCATGAGATTATTGTATCGAAGTACATAGGAGAGAGATTAACCACATAGCTACCGGTACAGCCCCGAGCCTCAATGGAGAACTACTCCCTCCTCATGGGAGACAGCAGCGGTGATGAAGATGGCGGTGGTGTCGATGGAGGAGCCTTCCGGGGGCACTTCCCCGTCCCGGCGGCGTGCCGGAACAGAGACTCATGTCCCCCAGATCTTGGCTTCGCGATGGCGGCGGCTCTGGAACTTTTCTCGTAACGTGGCTTATTCGTCTCGGGGTTTTAGGTCAGGGGCTTCTTATAGGCGAAAGGGGAGCCTCGGAGGGGGCCTGGGGCCACCAGACACTAGGGCGGCGCGCCCCCCTCCTGGGCCGCGCCGCCACCATGTGTGGGCCCCTGTGGCCCCTCTCTGACGGTTCTCGGGTGTTCTGGAAGCTCCCAGGGATTCTAAGATCTTCGGTGTTGATTTCGTCCGATACCGAGAATATTTCCTTACTAGGATTTCTGAAACCAAAAACAGCAGAAAACAGGAACTGGCACTTCGGCATCTCGTCAATAGGTTAGTTCCGGAAAACGCATAAATATGACATAAAGTATGCATAAAACATGTAGATATCATCAATAAAGTAGCATGGAACATAAGAAATTATAGATACGTTGGAGACGTATCAGCATCCCCAAGCTTAGTTCCTACTCGTCCTCGAGTAGGTAAACGATAACAATGATAATTTCTTAAGTGACATGCCATCATAACCTTGATCATACTATTGTAAGCATATGTAATGAATGCAGCGATCAAAACAATGGTAATGACATGAGTAAGCAAATGAATCATAAAGCAAAGACTTTTTCATGAATAGTACTTTCAAGACAAGCATCAATAAGTCTTGCATAAGAGTTAGCTCGTAAAGCAATAATTCAAAGTAGAGGTATTGAAGCAACACAAAGGAAGATTAAGTTTCAGCGGTTGCTTTCAACTTATAACATGTATATCTCATGGATAGTGTCAATGTAAAGTAATATAACAAGTGCAATATGCAAGTATGTAGGAATCAATGCACAGTTCACACAAGTGTTTGCTTCTTGAGGTGGAGAGAGATAGGTGAACTGACTCAACATAAAAGTAAAAGAAAGGTCCTTCAAAGAGGAAAGCATCGATTGCTATATTTGTGCTAGAGCTTTTATTTTGAAAACATGAAACAATTTTGTCAACGGTAGTAATAAAGCATATGTATTATGTAAATTATATCTTACAAGTTGCAAGCCTCATGCATAGTATACTAATAGTGCCCGCACCTTGTCCTAATTAGCTTGGACTACCGGATCATCGCAATACACATGTTTTAACCAAGTGTCACAAAGGGGTACCTCCATGCCGCCTGTACAAAGGTCTAAGGAGAAAGCTCGCATTTTGGATTTCTCGCTTTTGATTATTCTCAACTTAGACATCCATACCGGGACAACATGGACAACAGATAATGGACTCCTCTTTAATGCATAAGCATGTGGCAACAATTAGTGTTCTAATATGAGATTGAGGATATATGTCCAAAACTGAAACTTCCACCATGATTCATGGCTTTAGTTAGCGGCCCAATGTTCTTCTCTAACAATATGCATGCTCTAACCATTAAGGTGGTAGATCTCTCTTACTTCATACAAGACGGACATGCATAGCAACTCACATGATATTCAACAAAGAGTTGATGGCGTCCCCGTAAGCATGGTTATCGCACAACAAGCAACTTAATAAGAGATAAAGTGCATAAGTACATATTCAATACCACAATAGTTTTTAAGGCTATTTTGTCCCATGAGCTATATATTGCAAAGGCGAATGATGGAAATTTAAAGGTAGCACTCAAGCAATTTACTTTGGAATGGCGGAGAAATACCATGTAGTAGGTAGGTATGGTGGACACAAATGGCATAGTGGTTGGCTCAAGGATTTGGATGCATGAGAAGTATTCCCTCTCGATACAAGGTTTAGGCTAGCAAGGTTATTCGAAACAAACACAAGGATGAACCGGTGCAGCAAAACTCACATAAAAAACATATTGTAAACATTATAAGACTCTACACCGCCTTCCTTGTTGTTCAAAACTCAATACTAGAAATTATCTAGACTTTAGAGAGACCAATTATGCAAACCAAATTTTAGCAAGCTCTATGTATTTCTTCATTAATGGGTGCAAAGTATATGATGCAAGAGCTTAAACATGAGCACAACAATTGCCAAGTATCATATTATCCAAGACATTTTACCAATTACTACATGTAGCATTTTCTGTTTCCAACCATATAACAATTAACGAAGCAGTTTCAACCTTCGCCATGAACATTAAAAGCTAAGAACACATGTGTTCATATGAACCAGCGGAGCGTGTCTCTCTCTCCCACACAAGGATGAACTTATGAAAATAACAAAACGAAAATAAAAGCAAACAGACGCTCCGAGTAAAGTACATAAGATGTGACCGAATAAAAATATAGTTTCACTAGAAATGACCTGATAAGTTGTCGATGAAGAAGGGGATGCCTTGGGCATCCACAAGCTTAGATGCTTGAGTCTTCTTAAAATATGCAGGGATGAACCACCGGGGCATCCCCAAGCTTAGACCTTTCACTCTTCTCGATCACATTATATCACCCTCTTCTATTGACCCTTGAAAACTTCGCCACACCAAACTTCGAGCAAACTCATTAGAGGGTTAGTGCACAATCAAAAATTCACATGTTCAGAGGTGACACAATCATTCTTAACACTTCTGGACATTGCACAAAACTTCTGAAAGTTAATGGAACAAAGAAACTCATTCAACTTAACAAAAGCGGCAATGCGAAATAAAAGGCAGAATCTGTCAAAAACAGAACAGTCCGTAAAGACGAACTTGAAAGGGGCACTTAACTTGCTCAAACGGAAAAACTCAAACTAAAGAAAGTTGCGTACATATCTGAGGATCACACACGTAAATTTGCAGATTTTTTTGATTTTTTTACAGAGACTTCTGCTCAAATTCGTGACAGACAAAGAATCTGTTTCTCGCGCAAGCAATCCAAATCTAGTATCAACTTTACCATAGAGACTTTACTTGGCACAAAAACATGATAAGGAGAGGTTGCTACAGTAGTAAAAAACTTCCAAGACTCAACAAAACAAAAATTGCTGTAGTAAAATAAACACATGGGTTATCTCCCAAGAAGTTCTTTCTTTATAGCCATTAAGATGGGCTCAAGCAGTTTTAATGATGCACTCGCAAGAAATAGTATTTGAAGCAAAAGAGAGCATCAAGAGACAAATTCAAAACACATTTAAGTCTAACATGCTTCCTATGCATAGGAATCTTGTAAATAAACAAGTTCATGAAGAGTATAGTGGCAAGCATAGGAAGACAAAACAAGTGTAGCTTCAAAAATTTCAGCACATAGAGAGATGTTTTAGTAACATGAAAATTTCTACAACCATATTTTCCTCTCTCATAATAACTTTCAGTAGCATCATGAGCAAACTCAACAATATAACTATCACATAAAGCATTCTTATCATGAGTCTCATGCATAAAATTATTACTCTCCACATAAGCATAATCAATTTTATTTGTTGTAGTGGGAGCAAATTCAACAAAGTAGCTATCATTATTTTTCTCATCAAGTGTAGGAGGCATAGTATAATCATAATAAAATTTAATCTCCATAGTAGGCGGCACCAAAAGACCACTATCATTATAATCATCATAAATAGGAGGCAAAGTATCATCAAAGAAAATTTTCTCCTCAATGCTTGGGGAACTAAAAATATCATGCTCATCAAAACCAGCTTCCCCAAGCTTAGAATTTTCCATATCATCAGCAACAATGGTGTTCAAAGCGTTCATACTAATATCATTGCTACTAGCATGCAAATAAGATTCCATAGGTTTTTTAATTTTCGCAACAAACAATCCATGTCTTAACTCAGGAAATAGAATAAGAAGCTCATTGTTACTTTCCATTATGCCTAACTAGTGTAAACAAGAAACCAAAAGATGCAATTGCATGATCTAAAGGAAATAGCTTCGAGTACTTACAACGGCGCCCGAAAATAGCTTAGTAGCCGAGATCCGGAGTGTGAGTACCTTTTACCTTTCCTCCCCGGCAACGGCGCCAGAAAATAGCTTGATGTCTACGGGTGCTTCTATTCTTGTAGACAGTGTTGGGCCTCCAAGAGCAGAGGTTTGTAGAACAGCAAGCAAGTTTTCCCTTAAGTGGATCACCCAAGGTTTATCGAACTCAGGGAGGAAGAGGTCAAAGATATCCCTCTCAAGCAACCCCGCAATCACGATACAAGAAGTCTCTTGTGTCCCCAACACACCTAATACACTTGTCGGTGTATAGGTGCACTAGTTCGGCGAAGAGATAGTAAAACACAGGTGGTATAGATGGTGGTAATATTGCAGAAAGTAAAGATGCAGTAAAACAGTAAACAAGCGGCGCCAGAAAATAGCTTGCTGGCGTAGGAAGCAATTCTTTGTGGTGGAAACAAGGCCAACGGATCATACTTTCACTAGTGGACACTCTCAGAATTGATCACATAATAAATAAGTTCTCTTCCTTTGTGCTACATATACTCTTGTTAGATGATGAACACCACTAATTGTGTAGGATTACACGAACCCTCAATGCCGGAGTTAACAAGCTCCACAACATTCGATATTCATGTTTAAGTAACCTTAGAGTATAATAGATCTTTGAAAAATAGACCAAGTACTAACATAGCATGCACACTGTCACCATCACACTATGAAGGAGGCATAGATCACATCAATACTATCATAGCGATAATCAACTCCATAACCTACAAGAGATTATGATCATAATCTACGACAAGAACTACACGATGCACACACTGTCACCATTACACCATGCAGGAGGAATAGACTACTTTAATAACATCACATGAGTAGCACATAGATAAATAGTGATACAAAACACATTGCAATCATAAAGGGATATAAATAAGCACTTCACTATGCCATTCATAACAGTGAATAAGTATTCTGTGAAATATAGCCTAAGAGACTTACACGGTGCACACACTGTCACTTTTACACACGTGGGACAAGGAGTCTCCGGAGATCACATAAGTAAAACCCACTTGACTAGCATAATGACATCTAGATTACAAGCATCATCATATGAATCTCAATCATGTAAGGCAGCTCATGAGATTATTGTACTGAAGTACATAGGAGAGAGATTAACCACATAGCTACCGGTACAGCCCCGAGCCTCAATGGAGAACTACTCCCTCCTCATGGGAGACAGCAGCGGTGATGAAGATGGCGGTGGTGTCGATGGAGGAGCCTTCCGGGGGCACTTCCCCGTCCCGGCGGCGTGCCGGAACAGAGACTCCTGTCCCCCAGATCTTGGCTTCGCGATGGCGGCGGCTCTGGAACTTTTCTCGTACCGTGGCTTATTCTTCTCGGGGTTTTAGGTCAGGGGCTTATTATAGGCGAAAGGGGATCCTCGGAGGGGGCCTGGGGCCACCAGACACTAGGGTGGCGCGCCCCCCCTCCTGGGCCGCGCCGCCACCATGTGTGGGCCCCCTGTGGCCCCTCTCTAACGGTTCTCGGGTGTTCTGGAAGCTCCCAGGGATTCTAAGATCTTCGGTGTTGATTTCGTCCGATTCCGAGAATATTTCCTTACTAGGATTTCTGAAACCAAAAACAGCAGAAAACAGGAACTGGCACTTCGGCATCTCGTCAATAGGTTAGTTCCGGAAAACGCATAAATATGACATAAAGTATGCATAAAACATGTAGATATCATCAATAAAGTAGCATGGAACATAAGAAATTATAGATACGTTGGAGACGTATCATTCATCCCTGCATATTTGAAGAAGACTCAAGCATCTAAGCTTGGGGATGCCCAAGGCATCCCCTTCTTCATCGACAACTTATCAGGTCACTTCTAGTGAAACTATATTTTTATTCCATCACATCTTATGTTCTTTACTTGGAGCATCGGTTTGCTTTTATTTTTGTTTGAATAAAGTTGGATCCCATCATCCTTATATTGGAGATATTACGCTCCGCTTTTTCATATGGAACACTTGTGTTCTTAATTGTGCTTTAATGTTCATGGCGAAGGCTGAAATTGCTTCGTTAAATTGCTATTTGGTTGGAATCAGAAAATGCTGCATATGGTTTGGAATAACTTGGCAATTGTTTGAGCTCTCATAGATCATATTTAAGCTCTTGCATCATGTAGTTTAATCTATTAATGAAGAACTATCGTAGAGCTTGTTTAATTTGGTTTGCATGATTGGTCTCTCTAAGTCTAGATATTTTCGGGTAAAGTGTTTGAACAACAAGGAAGACAGTGTAGAGTCTTATAATGCTTGCAATATGTTCTTGTGTAAGTTTTTCTGTACCTGTTCATACTTGTGTTTGCTTCAAACAACCTTGCTAGCCCAAACCTTGTACTGAGAGGAAATGCTTCTCGTGCATCCAAACACCTTGAGCCAAAACCCATGCCATTTGTGTCCACCATATCTACCTACTATGTGGTATTTTTCTGCCATTCCAAAGTAAATTACTTGAGTGCTACCTTTAAAATTTCATTCCTTTATCTTTGCAATATATAGCTCATGGGACAAATAGCTTAAAAACTATTGTGGTGATGAATATATAGTTATGTGTCTTAATTCTTATAAGTTGCTTGTTGAGCGGTAACCATGTTTCTGGGGACGCCATCAACTTTTTACCTTTGTTGGATATCATGTGAGATGCTATGCATGTTTGTCTTTTCTGAAGTAAGTGCGATTTCATGATCAAATGGTTTGAGTATGCATATGTTAGAGAAGAACATTGGGCCGCCAACTAAAGCCATGTATCATGGTGGAAGTTTCAGTTTGGACATACAACCTCAATCTCTTATGAGAATACTATTTGTTGTTGAATGCTTAAGCATTAAAAGAGGAGTCCATTATCTGTTGTCTATGTTGTCCCGGTATGGATGTCTAAGTTGAGAATAATCAAAAGCGAGAAATCCAATGCGTGTTTTCTCCTTAGACCTTTGTACAGGTGATACGTCTCCGTCGTATCGATAATTTCTTATGTTCCATGCCACTTTATTGATGATATCTACATGTTTTATACACATTATATGTCATTATTATGCGTTTTCCGGAACTAACCTATTGACGAGATGCCGAAAGGCCGCTTGCCGTTTTCTGCTGTTTTTGGTTTCAGAAATCCTAGTAAAGAAATATTTTTGGAATCGGACGAAATAAAGACCGAAGACCTTATAATTCCCGGAAGCTTCCAGAGCACCGGAGAGGGACGAGAGGGGAGCCAGGGGGTCCCCACACCACACCCCGGCGCGGGCCAGGGGGGCGCCCCCTGTGGTCTGGGCACCCCGTGGCCCCTCCGACTCCCTCTCTTCGCCTATTTAGTCGTCCCTGACCTAAAAACACCGATACGGAAGACGAGACCCGAGAAAACCTTCCAGAGCCGCCGCCATCGCGAAATCAAGATTCGGGGGACAGAAGTCTCTGTTCCGGCACCCTGCCGGACGGGGAATTGCCCCCGGAGTCATCTCCACCGCCGTCTCCACCGCCATCTTCACCGCCATCGCTGTCTCCATGATGAGGAGGGAGTAATTCACCCCCGGGCTGAGGGCTCCGCCGTAGCTATGTGGTTCATCTCTCTCTTTATGTGATCTAGTTGAATATCGTCTATGTGCTACTCTAGTGATGTTATTAAAGTACTCTATTCCTCCTCCATGTGTGTAAAGGTGATAGTGTGTGCACCGTGTGAGTACTTGGCGTAGGCTATGATTATGATCTCTTGTAGATTATGAAGTTAATTATTGCTATGATGGTATTGATGTGTATTATTCCTCCTACATATGCATGATGGTGATAGTGTGCATGCTATGTTAGTTCTTGGTGTAATTATGTTGATCTATCTTGCACTCTAAGGTTATTTAAATATGAACATTGCATTGTGGAGCTTGTTAACTCCGGCATTGAGGGTTCGTGTAATCCTACGCAATGTGTTCATCATCCAACAAAAGGGTGTAGAGTAGTCCTATTATGTAATCATTGTTGAGAGTGTCCACTAGTGAAAGCAGGATCCCTAGGCCTTGCTTCCAAGCATCGAATCTCCGTTTGTGTACTGTTTTGTTGCATGTTTACTCGCTGCCATATTTTATTCAGATTGCTATTACCACTCATATACATCCATATTACTTGTATTTCACTATCTCTTCGCCGAACTAGTACACCTATACACCTGACAAGTGTATTTGGTGTGTTGGGGACACAAGAGACTTCTTGCTTTGTGATTACAGGGTTGCTTGAGAGGGATATCTTTGACCTCTTCCTCCCCGAGTTCGATAAACCTTGGGTGATCCACTTAAGGGAAACTTGCTACTGTTCTACAAACCTCTCGCTCTTGGAGGCCCAACACCTGTCTACAAGAATAGAAGCACCCGTAGACATCAAGCACTTTTCCGGCGCCGTTGCCGGGAGGAAAGGTAAAAGGTACTCACACTCCGGTTCCAGGTAACAGTACTTTTCTGGCGCCATTGTGTGTGTGCTCGAAGCTATTTCCTTTAGATCCTGCAATTGCATCTTTTTGTTTCTTGTTTTTATTTACACTAGTTAGGCATAATGGACAACAATGACCTTTTTATTCTATTTCCTGATTTAAGACATGGATGGTTTGATGCGAAAATTAAAAAACCTATGGAACCTTATTTACATGATAGTAGCAATGTTATTAGTATGAATGCAATCACTGCTAATGCTATGAAGAAGTCTAAGCTTGGGGAAGCTAGTTTACATAAAAATAATCTTTTTAGCTCCTCCGCTTTGGAAGAAATATTTTGCTCGATAATGCTTTATCTCCCATATGCGATAACTCTAATGATGCTTCTGATATTTTAAATCCACCTGCTGAAAGTATTCCGTATAAAATACCTAAGAAAATTATTGAACGTGTTATGGATAACCGCTATGAAGGGGATGGAACTATCCATCCTGGAGATCATTTACTGTTTTTGCATGAATTATGCGGGTTATTCAAGTGTGCAGGTATCTCTATGGATGAAGTGAAGAAGAAACTATTCTCTATGTCGCTGTCTGGTAAAGCGGCGCATTGGTATAAACTGCTGAAGGACGGGCGCTCTCTTGATTGGAAGGATATTGTGCCTCTATTTTATTCCAAGTTCTATCCTCCAAGTGAAATTCACAAAGATCGAAACCATATATATAATTTTTGGCCTCATGATGGAGAGAGTATTGCCCAAGCATGGGAGAGATTGAAGACTTTAATGCTCAAATGCCCCAATCATGAGCTTCCAGGTAATATCATCATTGATAATTTCTATGCAAGACTTTCTTTTCAAGATAAGACCTTGCTTGGATACTACTTGTTCCGGATCATTCACGAGCAATAAAGAAGAGTTTAAAAGGGACCTTCTTGATCGGATTAAGGAGAACGCTGAAGATTGGGAGAACGACAAAGGTAAAGAGTCAGGTATAAATTATGATTATGAATGCATTGAAACTTTCATGGATAGTGGTAAATTTCGAAATATGAGTGCTACTTATGGTCTTGACTCTCAAGTTGCTGCAAATCTTTATAAAGCTTTTGCTTCTCACATTGAATTGCCTAGGAAGAATTTTGATAAGTATCATGAACCTTTTAAAGACGCTTGCATGAAGAATGAAATTGCTGTTAATGATTGCAATAAGCGTGCTCAAACTCCTAAGAATGCTATTTCCTATAAGCATGTTAATTTTTGTGGAATACATAGACCTTGTGGAATTAATCAAATAGAAGATGAATATTGTATCCATCACAGGAATGAAAAAACTAGAAAGTGGTCTAGAGCTCTAGATGATCTTGGAGAAAAAGTGTGTGCCCTCTATCCTTTTATTTGTGAACTTTGCCATAGAGTTGGTCATTTTAATTTTCAATGTTCCTCCAATGATAATTTAAACCCCATGAGTTCTGCAAATTTGTATTGTGATGATGAAATTATTCCTAATCAGCATGATGAACTTACCTTATTTTTGAAGTGTGAAGAGTTATCAAGAAAAATTTCTTTGTTAAATATTAACGATCTTGATATTGATGATGTCCTGCATGGTTGTCTTTCTTATTGCATTAATAATTGCCATACAAATACTTACATACAAAATATTTTAGAAGATGACACCTTGCCAAAATATGATAGGACCGCTGTGTGTTTTCAACTAATTAATGAAAAGGAGGGATCCTCCCAAGTTTCTTCTATTGTTTCTAAAAGTAAATCAGGTTATGCGGACAAGCCACCCTTCAAGCCTCTTCCTCCTAAAGAAGGGAACGAGGAGAAGGAAGAGAAGAAGAAGAAGAAGAAGAAGGGAACGAAGAAGAAGAAGAAGAAGAAGAAGAAGGAGGATAAAAAGAAAGAGGTAACGGCGTATCCCCGCGTGAATGAGATAACGCTAGGTAACCGTAAGTATGTTGCTCCTAATGATTATTGTGATAATGAATCTGAATACGATGATCTTCCTATGCCCTTTACATACATTGGCGATCATGATTTGAATGAGCACACTACCTTTGATATTGGAAATCTCTTTGGTACTGATTATGAAAGTAATGATGATAGCATTATTCATGTCCCCTTAAACGATGATATTGAAAGCCCTAAGCTTGGGGATGTTGTGCTTGAAGATCCTATATTTGAGACTTCTACTTTTAGTGAAAATGATGATATTACATATTCTGGTTTAAATAATTGCTATAGAGATGTATATGACACATGTTACAATTATCCTTATGAAACTTGTCATAGTTATGATGGGCTTGCTAAAAACCATTCCCTTAGTATGCAACTTGTTTACCATGTTCAAATTCTTGATAATAATCTTGCTCCAATTACTATTAATGAGAATAACTCTTCTTATGCCAAAATTAATGATACTTCTATGCATATGAACCATGATAAGAATGTTTTAAGTGACGGGTATATTGTGGATTTCATCAATGTTGCCACTGAAAGTTATTATGAGAGAGGGAAATATGTTTATATGCATCTTAATAATATTAAGTTTCCCCCCTTTATGTTGAGAATCTTTAAGTTACTCGTGTTTTATCCTCTTATGCTTGTCACTTTGCTCTTCATGAATTCATTTGTGTATAAGATTCTTCTGCATAGGAAGCATGTTAGGCTTAAATGTGTTTTGAATTTCCTCTTGAAGCTCTCTTTTGCTTCAAATACTATTTCTTGCGGGTGCATCACCAAAATTGCTGAGCCCATCTTAATGGCTATAAAGAAAGAACTTCTTCGGAGATAACCCATGTGTTATTTTGCTACAGTACTGTAACGGCCCAGGGTAGCACCCCTATTAGAAATGTTTGTTCCTTTTTCTTTTGTGCATCATCATGCATCATGCATCATATCATCCACATGTTTTTAACACAATAAAATTATTTTAAATAAAAACTATTTTTGTTTTCCCCTCTCATATGGTTTATGAAATAAACCTCCCCGATGTCTTTTCATTTAACCAAACCCTAAAACCAACACTACAAACCAAAATAAAATACCTTAAACTATTTTCCTACTTTAAAATAAAATTGGTTTTGTTCTATTTTGTTTTTGTAATAGTTTTCCAAACAGTTTTAAAATAAAACAGAAATAGAAAAAACCCCTCCTCTGGGCCTCTCTCTCTCTGGCCCATCTCTCCCTCTCTCCCCCACTGCAGCCCACCTCCAAAGCCCACCTTCCACCTGGCCCGTACCCCTTCAGCCTCCTTCTTTTCTTCTCCATCCTCGTCACCGTGGACAGCGACATGAGCACGCACATGGCGTGCGCTGCCCCTGGTCCTCCACCTCCCCTCCTCTTTTAATCCCCACCACCAGCCCCTAGAAACCCTAGCCTTCCTCCACTCCGTGCCGCTGCCACCTACCTCCCTCCCCACGTTCTTTCTCTCTTCTCTGTGAGCAACGAAGGAGAAACGACTCCCACAGCACCTCCTCCTCCTCGCCATGGCGCCGCCGCTGCAGACCACCCCCCGCCATTTCGAGGGCACCGACGGATGCGCCTCGTCGTCCTCTCCATCCTCCCCAAAGGAATTGAACCGGAACCTCTCCAATCGCCCGCAAATTCGCCGATACCTATCTCCGACCACCGGCGAAATTCGTCGATTCCGGCCACCACCGTGCTTCCCTGTCGTTTCCGAGCATGGATTCATCTTCCTGGTAACTTCCTCTCCCTCCTGGACCTCACGCCTCTCTCCATCCACTTTTCCTCCATCCTACCGACGTTGACCCGCCGCTGTCCTTCACAGATGCACATCGCCGGTGAAGCTCCGGCGACCGCTTGGACTCCGCACCACCACGTCCTGGCTCCCCACAACGAGGCGCACCCCCGACGCCTAGCGCCTTGACCCGGTTCGCCCTGAATCGCCATGCCCATGGTCGACCAGAACCCTCCGCCCGCCATGGCTGTTCTGGTCCAAGCTCCGCGTCACCTTGGTTCAAAAGGTTGCCTGCTTCTCTCTAAACACAACAGACACAGCAGCCCAGTGGTTGGTTCGTCCATCCTTGCTCCACAGATCTTGTGTTTAAAAGTATTTTATATGAAAACTGATCAGAAAAATGCAAGGAACATGAATATTCCATCCATATACCTGTTTGCATCTCGCATCATGTCGCACGATGATAGTTATGCATGTTCACCTCACATATATGCGGAGTATTTTGGATTTCCAACTATGGTTTTCCCCGCTCCGTTTAATATTGAAGTAGCTCACTCTTGCCATGCTATGCCATGCTATTCAACACTTAACTTTGACGGTAGATATGCAACTCCAACCTAATTTGTTTGTCCGGGGTTCCGATCCCACTTAATATGGATAAGTTGCATTGCATCATATCTGCCATGTCATGCATATCATCTTGAGCATGCCGATTCTCCTTCCGTAGTTGTAAGACTTGCACCCGTTGTTTGTCCAAGCATTGCTTCTTCTCGGATAGGATCACGAAGTGGTGTTGTGAGATACGACAAGTTCTTCTGCAGCTTTTCACAGGCGAGCCCTCTCTCTTCACCTACTCTCCCTCGCATTGCTATCCTTATGTTGCGATTCTTTATTGAGTCACGTGTCCTATTCCACTTGTTACCATATAATCCTATATGTATCATTCCTTAACCATAGCCGTTGCTTGATGTTTGAGCCTTGCGAGTCGTAGGCGTGTTTAGGCTCTGTTGTTTATCTCGATCTGTTATCGGGATATGTTGGGTTGTTGGGAGGTTATCACATGCTACATCGGTTACTCATGCTTTACTTTTTGTTAACAACTAAAATTGTAAGCAGAGGCATCCGTGAGCCCCTTTGCGAAAGCATTGGAACTTTGACTTGCTAATGTCCCCTAGGACCCGAGTTCTTGTTATCCGTTCCGAGATTGAGCGCTCTACCCGTACGTGGGGGAGTGGGACCCCCATCACCCACTACCTTTCCTTGAGTCTCGTTTATTGGGAGCCACAACCTTGGTTTTATTTGCTCATATGCACGATGCACGATTTACTTCCTGTTGCCTTCGGGTGTTTATTTCTGTACTGTACTCATAACGCGGCAGGTTTAGCGAAAGCAGGTTGTTCATGCCAGCATAGCCCTCCTCGCAAACCTCTGGGTCCGTATCGGAGTACGGCCGAACTTCGTCACGGGTAGCTTAGTTGGGTGGCTCCCATTAAACTTTCTCTTGCATTGGGAACGGTCTTGATGTGAGACTCCACCTGTAGTAAGTGGGTTCGAGCATGCGTATGGTTACATTTGGGCAACCCCTGCAGGGTGTACATCTTATCGATAAGCCGTGTCCGCGGTTATGGACGACTTGGAATTGTATGGCTTGATCATAGAACAACTTACACCTTATACTTGTTGTTAATAATCTGATAATAACTTGTGTAGTAATATAGCATTACTACAACCGATACCTAATAAAACTTGTCCACCGTTGAGTGCCTTTTACATTGCCTCTTCGCTTTGTTGAAGGGGATATGTGTATTTGGTCAGGTTATGTTTGTGTAGTATTTATCTCGTTACCTTGTGCGCTCTCTTATCTTCTCCGAGTAGACGGATGTTGTAGCGTGTCTCTATTGGTTATAGTTTTGCTGCCGCTAAACCTACCATATAGCCCCAGGCGATATATATTTATACTCGCCCGGCGAGCATAGCCATTTCTAGTCTCGCTAAGTACGTGCCGGAGTTCGTTCCTTGGTACTTACTCTCGCCTTTTCCCCTTTCTCCTTTGCTTTCTCCCTTTTGTCGGCAACCGATGGCCCGACTTTGGCAGGTACGAGAAGACGATGTTAGCAAGGTTACCCTTCCGGCTTGGCCCGGGCGGGGTTATGGACGCCATTGGTTATCTTCGGGACTCTTAGTCCAATTTGTATCTTGTCCGTACTCGGACGTATTCGATCTTCTCGTATGATTCGAATCTTTGTATTGTATATTTGTATCTTGACTCGTTGGAGTTGTTGTTGTAATATATGTTTCTTGTGGGCTCTATTGTAATCCTGTTGTAATGTTACCGCTCGTGTTAATTCCTCTGGCATCACGTGTGTGATTTGTCGCGCACGTCGTGTCGGAGGGCGTCTCTGAATCGATATCATGCGGATCTCGGCGGGATCGCTGGAATCCTCATGGTACCGGTTCCGGGGCGTCACAAGTTGGTATCAGAGCCCAGGTTGACGGTACCCCACTAGTCCAGCCTGTAGGATAACCTTGCCAACGGACGTTGTTGTGTAGAGTGTCAAAACTATTTTCTAAAATTCGTTGGATAGTTCTGATTAGCTCTAATTTTTCTTCTCACCTATATTCTTTCTCCTCTTACCTTTGCGAGTTTTGAATCTTCTCTTATCTATTTCTCCGAGTCTTAGGTTCCGACGTGGGTTGGACGATCTTTGCCTTAACCTATTAGGTCCGATCTTCGGAGGATCTCGACGAAGGTGCATCATCGTCAACGGAACAACTACTTCTTGTTAGTGGTGTCGACCGATCAGCATGGAGCAAGAATTCTTGTTAGTGGTGTCGAGGAGATCGACACGTCGCCTGAAGACCCGATAGTTCACCTCTCTCCCCCGTACCTTGAGGCGGGATCTCGGGGCGCGATCCCTTGTTAGTGGTGTCGATTGTAACGGCCCAGGGTAGCACCCCTATTAGAAATGTTTGTTCCTTTTTCTTTTGTGCATCATCATGCATCATGCATCATATCATCCACATGTTTTTAACACAATAAAATTATTTTAAATAAAAACTATTTTTGTTTTCCCCTCTCATATGGTTTATGAAATAAACCTCCCCGATGTCTTTTCATTTAACCAAACCCTAAAACCAACACTACAAACCAAAATAAAATACCTTAAACTATTTTCCTACTTTAAAATAAAATTGGTTTTGTTCTATTTTGTTTTTGTAATAGTTTTCCAAACAGTTTTAAAATAAAACAGAAATAGAAAAAACCCCTCCTCCGGGCCTCTCTCTCTCCGGCCCATCTCTCCCTCTCTCCCCCACCGCAGCCCACCTCCAAAGCCCACCTTCCACCCGGCCCGTACCCCTTCGACCTCCTTCTTTTCTTCTCCATCCTCGTCACCGTGGACAGCGACATGAGCACGCACATGGCGTGCGCCGCCCCTGGTCCTCCACCTCCCCTCCTCTTTTAATCCCCACCACCAGCCCCTAGAAACCCTAGCCTTCCTCCACTCCGTGCCGCCGCCACCTACCTCCCTCCCCACGTTCTTTCCCCCTTCTCTGTGAGCAACAAAGGAGAAACGACCCCCACAGCACCTCCTCCTCGCCATGGCGCCGCCGCTGCAGACCACCCCCCGCCATTTCGAGGGCACCGACGGATGCGCCTCGTCGTCCTCTCCATCCTCCCCAAAGGAATTGAACCGGAACCTCTCCAATCGCCCGCAAATTCGCCGATACCTATCTCCGACCACCGGCGAAATTCGTCGATTCCGGCCACCACCGTGCTTCCCCTGTCGTTTCCGAGCATGGATTCATCTTCCCGGTAACTTCCTCTCCCTCCCGGACCTCACGCCTCTCTCCATCCACTTTTCCTCCATCCTACCGACGTTGACCCGCCGCTGTCCTTCACAGATGCACATCGCCGGTGAAGCTCCGGCGACCGCTTGGACTCCGCACCACCACGTCCTGGCTCCCCACAACGAGGCGCACCCCCGACGCCTAGCGCCTTGACCCGGTTCGCCCTGAATCGCCATGCCCATGGTCGACCAGAACCCTCCGCCCGCCATGGCTGTTCTGGTCCAAGCTCCGCGTCACCTTGGTTCAAAAGGTTGCCTCGCTTCTCTCTAAACACAACGGACACGGCAGCCCGGTGGTTGGTTCGTCCATCCTTGCTCCACGGATCTTGTGTTTAAAAGTATTTTATATGAAAACTGATCGGAAAAATGCAAGGAACATGAATATTCCATCCATATACCTGTTTGCATCTCGCATCATGTCGCACGATGATAGTTATGCATGTTCACCTCACATATATGCGGAGTATTTTGGATTTCCAACTATGGTTTTCCCCGCTCCGTTTAATATTGAAGTAGCTCACTCTTGCCATGCTATGCCATGCTATTCAACACTTAACTTTGACGGTAGATATGCAACTCCAACCTAATTTGTTTGTCCGGGGTTCCGATCCCACTTAATATGGATAAGTTGCATTGCATCATATCTGCCATGTCATGCATATCATCTTGAGCATGCCGATTCTCCTTCCGTAGTTGTAAGACTTGCACCCGTTGTTTGTCCAGCATTGCTTCTTCTCGGATAGGATCACGAAGTGGTGTTGTGAGATACGACAAGTTCTTCTGCAGCTTTTCACAGGCGAGCCCTCTCTCTTCACCTACTCTCCCTCGCATTGCTATCCTTATGTTGCGATTCTTTATTGAGTCACGTGTCCTATTCCACTTGTTACCATATAATCCTATATGTATCATTCCTTAACCATAGCCGTTGCTTGATGTTTGAGCCTTGCGAGTCGTAGGCGTGTTTAGGCTCTGTTGTTTATCTCGATCTGTTATCGGGATATGTTGGGTTGTTGGGAGGTTATCACATGCTACATCAGTTACTCATGCTTTACTTTTTGTTAACAACTAAAATTGTAAGCAGAGGCATCTGTGAGCCCCTTTGCGAAAGCATTGGAACTTTGACTTGCTAATGTCCCCTAGGACCCGAGTTCTTGTTATCTGTTCCGAGATTGAGCGCTCTACCCGTACGTGGGGGAGTGGGACCCCCATCACCCACTACCTTTCCTTGAGTCTGTTTATTGGGAGCCACAACCTTGGTTTTATTTGCTCATATGCACGATGCACGATTTACTTCCTGTTGCCTTCGGGTGTTTATTTCTGTACTGTACTCATAACGCGGCAGGTTTAGCGAAAGCAGGTTGTTCATGCCAGCATAGCCCTCCTCGCAAACCTCTGGGTCCGTATCGGAGTACGGCCGAACTTCGTCACGGGTAGCTTAGTTGGGTGGCTCCCATTAAACTTTCTCTTGCATTGGGAACGGTCTTGATGTGAGACTCCACCTGTAGTAAGTGGGTTCGAGCATGCGTATGGTTACATTTGGGCAACCCCTGCAGGGTGTACATCTTATCGATAAGCCGTGTCCGCGGTTATGGACGACTTGGAATTGTATGGCTTGATCATAGAACAACTTACACCTTATACTTGTTGTTAATAATCTGATAATAACTTGTGTAGTAATATAGCATTACTACAACCGATACCTAATAAAACTTGTCCACCGTTGAGTGCCTTTTACATTGCCTCTTCGCTTTGTTGAAGGGGATATGTGTATTTGGTCGGGTTATGTTTGTGTAGTATTTATCTCGTTACCTTGTGCGCTCTCTTATCTTCTCCGAGTAGACGGATGTTGTAGCGTGTCTCTATTGGTTATAGTTTTGCTGCCGCTAAACCTACCATATAGCCCCAGGCGATATATATTTATACTCGCCCGGCGAGCATAGCCATTTCTAGTCTCGCTAAGTACGTGCCGGAGTTCGTTCCTTGGTACTTACTCTCGCCTTTTCCCCTTTCTCCTTTGCTTTCTCCCTTTTGTCGGCAACCGATGGCCCGACTTTGGCAGGTACGAGAAGACGATGTTAGCAAGGTTACCCTTCCGGCTTGGCCTGGGCAGGGTTATGGACGCCATTGGTTATCTTCAGGACTCTTAGTCCAATTTGTATCTTGTCCGTACTCGGACGTATTCGATCTTCTGTATGATTCGAATCTTTGTATTGTATATTTGTATCTTGACTCGTTGGAGTTGTTGTTGTAATATATGTTTCTTGTGGGCTCTATTGTAATCCTGTTGTAATGTTACCGCTCGTGTTAATTCCTCTGGCATCACGTGTGTGATTTGTCGCGCACGTCGTGTCGGAGGGCGTCTCTGAATCGATATCATGCGGATCTCGGCGGGATCGCTGGAATCCTCATGGTACCGGTTCCGGGGCGTCACAAGTACTTTGTTTTATATTTGTGTCTTGGAAGTTGTTTACTACTGTAGCAACCTCTCCTTATCATGTTTTTGTGCCAAGTAAAGTTTCTATGCTAAAGTTGATGTTATATTTGGGATCGCTGCGCAGAAACAGCATTGCTGTCTGTCACGAATCTGGGCACAGTTTTCTGTAGAAAATTCGAAAAAATCTGCCAATTTACGTGCGTGATCCTCAGATATGTACGCAACTTTCATTAGTTTTGAGTTTTTCCATTTGAGCAAGTCTGGTGCCAGCTTTAAATTCGTCTTTACGGACTGTTCTGTTTTTGACAGATTCTGCCTTTTATTTCGCATTGCCTCTTTTGCTATGTTGGATTCATTTCTTCGATCCATTAATGTCCAGTAGCTTTATGCAATGTCCAGAAGTGAAAAGAATGTTTGTGTCACCTCTGAACATGTGAATTTTTGATTATGCACTAACCCTCTAATGAGTTTGCTTGAAGTTTGGTGTGAAGGAAGTTTTCAAGGGTCAAGAGAGGAGGATGATATACTACGATCAAGAAGAACGAAAAGTCTAAGCTTGGGGATGCCCCGGTAGTTCATCCCTGCATATTTCAAGAAGACTCAAGCATCTAAGCTTGGGGATGCCCAAGGCATCCCCTTCTTCATCGACAAAGTATCAGGTTCCTTCTCTTGAAACTATATTTTTATTCGGTCGCATCTTATGTACTTTACTTGGAGCATCTGTATGTTTTTGTTTTTGTTGTTGTTTGAATAAATGATTGTTTGGGAGAGAGACACGCTCCGCTGGTTCGTATGAACACATGTGTTCTTAGCTTTTAATTTTCATGGCGAAGGTTGAAACTGCTTCGTTAATTGTTATATGGTTGGAAACGGGAAATGCTACATGTAGTAATTGGTATAATGTCTTGAATAATGTGATACTTGGCAATTGTTGTGCTCATATAGATCTTGTTTAAGCTCTTGCATTATGTACCTAGTACCCATTAATGAATAATTACATAGAGCTTGTTAAAATTTGGTTTGCATGTTTGGTCTCTCTAAGTCTAGATATTTTCTGGTTGGGGTGTTTGAACAACAATGAGACAATGTAAAGTCTTATAATGCTTACAATATGTTTATATGTGAGTCTTGCTGCACCATTTTATACTTGAGTTTGCTTCAAATAACCTTGCTAGCCTAAACCTTGTATCGAGAGGGAATACTTCTCATGCATCCAAATACTTGAGCCAATATTCATGCCATTTGTGTCCACCATACCTACCTACTACATGGTATTTCTCCGCCATTCCAAAGTAAATTGCTTGAGTGCTACCTTTAAACCATTCAAAATTTATCACCTCTGATTTGTGTCAATGTTTTATAGCTCATGAGGAAGTATGTGGTGTTTATCTTTCAATCTTGTTGGGCAACTTTCACCAATGGACTAGTGGCTTCATCCGCTTATCCAATAATTTTGCAAAAAGAGCTGGCAATGGGATTCCCGAGTCCCAAATTAATTAACAAAAATAGACACTCCTCCATGGTATGTGATTGTTGGACGGCACCCGAAGGATTCGGTTAGCCATGGCTTGAGAAAGCAAAGGTGGGGAGGAGTGTCATCATAATAAAACTAAAATAAAAAGGCACTCCTTCATGGTATGAGATTGTTGGAAGGCACCCGAGGATTCGGTTAGCCATGGTTTGTGAAAGAAAGGTTGGAAGGAGTGCCACCCAAAAACAAAATAAAATGGGAGCCGCTCTTTGAAGGTTTGCCTGGCAAGGGGGTTAGAGTACCCGCTACCATTCGTTGACAACAACAAACACCTCTCAAAACTTTACTTTTATGCTCTCTATATGTTTTCAAAATCAAAGCTCTAGCACAAATATAGCAATCGATGCTTTCCTCTTTGAAGGACCATTCTTTTACCTTATTGTTGAGTCAGTTTACCTATTCTTTCTATCTTAGAAGCAAACACTTGTGTAAATTGTGTGAATTGATTCTTACATGTTTACCTATTGCACTTGTTATATTACTTTGTGTTGACAATTATCCATGAGATATACATGTTAAAGTTGAAAGCAACCGCTGAAACTTATATCTTCCTTTGTGTTGTTTCAAAGCTTTCTACTAAGAATTTATTGCTTACGAGTTAACTCTTATGCAAGACTCATTGATGCTTGTCTTGAAAGTATTATTCATGAAAAGTCTTTGTTATATGATTCATTTGTTTACTCATTATCTTCATCATTGCTTCGAATCTCTGCATTTATCTCATGTGCTTTACAATAGTATGATCAAGGTTATGATGGCATGTCACTTCAGAAATTATCTTTGTTATCGTTTTACCTGCTCGGGACGAGCAGAACTAAGCTTGGGGATGCTGATACGTCTCCGTCGTATCGATAATTTCTTATGTTCCATGCCACTTTATTGATGATATCTACATGTTTTATACACATTATATGTCATTATTATGCGTTTTCCGGAACTAACCTATTGACGAGATGCCGAAAGGCCAGTTGCTGTTTTCTGCTGTTTTTGGTTTCAGAAATCCTAGTAAAGAAATATTTTCGGAATCGGACGAAATAAAGACCGAAGACCTTATAATTCCCGGAAGCTTCCAGAGCACCGGAGAGGGACGAGAGGGGAGCCAGGGGGGCCCCACACCACACCCCGGCGCGGGCCGGGGGGCGCGCCCCCGTGGTCTGGGCACCCCGTGGCCCCTCCGACTCCCTCTCTTCGCCTATTTAGTCGTCCCTGACCTAAAAACACCGATACGGAAGACGAGACCCGAGAAAACCTTCCAGAGCCGCCGCCATCGCGAAATCAAGATTCGGGGACAGAAGTCTCTGTTCCGGCACCCTGCCGGACGGGGAATTTCCCCCGGAGTCATCTCCACCGCCGTCTCCACCGCCATCTTCACCGCCATCGCTGTCTCCATGATGAGGAGGGAGTAATTCACCCCGGGGCTGAGGGCTCCGCTGTAGCTATGTGGTTCATCTCTCTCTTTATGTGATCTAGTTGAATATCGTCTATGTGCTACTCTAGTGATGTTATTAAAGTACTCTATTCCTCCTCCATGTGTGTAAAGGTGATAGTGTGTGCACCGTGTGAGTACTTGGCGTAGGCTATGATTATGATCTCTTGTAGATTATGAAGTTAATTATTGCTATGATGGTATTGATGTGTATTATTCCTCCTACATATGCATGATGGTGATAGTGTGCATGCTATGTTAGTTCTTGGTGTAATTATGTTGATCTATCTTGCACTCTAAGGTTATTTAAATATGAACATTGCATTGTGGAGCTTGTTAACTCCGGCATTGAGGGTTCGTGTAATCCTACGCAATGTGTTCATCATCCAACAAAAGGGTGTAGAGTAGTCCTATTATGTAATCATTGTTGAGAGTGTCCACTAGTGAAAGCAGGATCCCTAGGCCTTGCTTCCAAGCATCGAATCTCCGTTTGTGTACTTGTTTTGTTGCATGTTTACTCGCTGCCATATTTTATTCAGATTGCTATTACCACTCATATACATCCATATTACTTGTATTTCACTATCTCTTCGCCGAACTAGTACACCTATACACCCGACAAGTGTATTTGGTGTGTTGGGGACACAAGAGACTTCTTGCTTTGTGATTACGGGGTTGCTTGAGAGGGATATCTTTGACCTCTTCCTCCCTGAGTTCGATAAACCTTGGGTGATCCACTTAAGGGAAACTTGCTACTGTTCTACAAACCTCTGCTCTTGGAGGCCCAACACTGTCTACAAGAATAGAAGCACCCGTAGACATCAACAGGCAGCATAGAGGTACCCCTTTGTGACACTTGGTTGAAACATATGTCATGTGATGATAATCCGTGTTATCCGAGCTGATTAGGACAAGGTGCAAGCACTATTAGTACTCTATGCATGAGACTTGCAACTTGTAGGAAGTATTATGCATAGCACATATGAATTATTACTATGGTTGACAAAATTGTTTCTATGTTTTTAAAATAAAAGCTCTATCACAAAAATAGTAATCAATGCTTCCCTCTGCGAAGGGCCATTTTTTTACTTTATGTTGAGTCAGTCTACCTACTTCTTTCTATCTTAGAAGCAAACACTTGTGTTAACTGTGTGCATTGATTCTTACATGTTTACTTATTGCACCTGTTATATTACTCTATGTTGACAAATGTCCATGAGATATACATGTTACAAGTTGAAAGTAATTGATGAAACTTAATCATCCTTTGTGTTGCTTCAATGCATTCTACTTTGAATTTATTGCTTATGAGTTAGCTCTTATGCAAGTCTTGTTGATACTTGTCTTGAAAGTACTATTCATGAAAAGTTTTGCTATATGATTCATTTGTTTAGTCATCATCTTTTGTTAGCAATATTTTGTTTCAGATCACTCCATTCATCTCATATGCTTTACAATAATGTTGATGAAGATTATGTTGGTAGCATGTCACTTCAGAAATTATTTGTGTTATTGTTTACCTACTCGAGGGCGAGTAGGAACTAAGCTTGGGGATGTTGATACGTCTCAAACGTATCTATAATTTCTTATGTTCCATGCTACTTTTATGAGAATACTTGAATGTTTTATGCATACTTTACAGCATTTTTATACATTTTCCGGCACTAACCTATTAACAAGATGCCGAAGCGCCAGTTGCTGTTTTATGCTGTTTTTGGTTTCAGAAATCCTAGTAAGGAAAATTCTCGGAATTGGACGAAATCAACGCCCAGGGTCCTATTTTTCCACGAAGCTTCCAAAAGACCGAGGGAGATACGAAGTGGGGCCACGAGGGGCCGAGAACATAGGGCGGCACGGCCTGGGCCCTGGCCGCACCGGCCTATGGTGTGGGCCCCTCGTGAGCCCCCCTGTGTTGCCCTTCCGCCTACTTAAAGCCTTCGTCGCGAATACCCCTGTACCGAGAGCCACGATACGGAAAACCTTCCAGAGACGCCGTCGCCGCCAATCCCATCTCGGGGATTCAGGAGATCGCCTCCGGCACCCTGTCGGAGAGGGGAATCATCACCGGAGGGGCTCTACATCATCATGCCCGCCTCCGGATTGATGCGTGAGTAGTTCATCCTTGGACTATGGGTCCATAGCAGTAGCTAGATGGTTGTCTTCTCCGCTTGTGCTATCATTGTTTAGATCTGGTGAGCTGCCTAACATGATCAAGATCATCTATTTGTAATGCTACATGTTGTGTTTGGTGGGATCCGATGAATCTAGAATACTATGTTAAGTTGATTATCAATCTATCATATAAGTGTTGTTTATGTTCTTGCATGCTCTCCGTTGCTAGTAGAGGCTCTGGCCAAGTTGATACTTGTAACTCCAAGAGGGAGTATTTATGCTCGATAGTGGGTTCATGCCTCCATTGAATCTGGGATCGTGACAGAAGGTTCTAAGGTTGTGGATGTGCTGTTGCTACTAGGGATAAAACATCAATGCTTTGTCTAAGGATATTTGTGTTGATTACATTATGCACCATACTTAATGCAATTATCTGTTGTTCACAACTTAATACTGGAGGGGGTGCGGATGCTAACCCGAAGGTGGATTATTTAGGCATAGATGCATGCTGGATAGCGGTCTATGTACTTTGTCGCAATGCCCTGCTTAAATCACATAGTAATCATCATTAATATGTATTGAATCTTGATTTGTCAATTGCCCACCTGTAATTTGTTCACCCAGCATGTTAGTTATCTTACTGGAGAGACACCACTAGTGAACTGTGGACCCCGGTCCATTCTTTTACATCTGAATACATTCTACTGCAATTATTGGTCTTTACTGTTCTTTGCAAACAAACACCATCTTCCACTCGATACGCTTAATCCTTTGTTTTCAGCAAGCCGGTGAGATTGACAACCTCACTGTTACGTTGGGGCAAAGTATCTTGATTGTGTTGTGCAGGTTCCACGTTGGCGCCGGTTTCACTGGTGTTGCGCCGCACTACACTCCTCCACCAACAACCTTCACGTGCTTCTTGGCTCCTACTGGTTCGATAACCTTGGTTTCTTTCTGAGGGAAAACTTGCTGCTGTGCGCATCATACCTTCCTCTTGGGGTTCCCAACGGACGTGTACATCTACGCGCATCAGGGTGGCCGGCCTGGGCCTTTGAGGCTTGGTGTGCCTGGCCCATTAGGGCTAGGCAGCACCCCCTCGGCCCATGTAGGCCCCCCTAGGTCATGGGCCCCATGGTGGACCCCTCCGGAACCTTCTAGAACCTTCCAGTCTTTCACCGGAAATATCCCGAACTTTTCCGAAACCTAGAAATCAACTTCCCTTATATGAATCTTATTCTCCGGACCATTCCGGACCTCCTCGTGATGTCCTGGATCCCATCCGAGACTCCGAAAAAACTTCGGTCTCCATCTCATATTCCGAATCTACTTATGCGACATCGAACCTTAAGCGCGTCACCCTACGGTTCGTGAACTATGCAGACATGGTCGAGACTCCTCTCCCAGCAATAACCAATAGCGGGATCTGGAGATCCATAATGGCTCCCACATATTCAACGATGACTTAGTGATCGATTGAACCATTTACATACGATGCCGATTCCCTTTGTCACGCGATATTTTACTTGTCCGAGGTTCGATCATCGGTATCTCCATACCTTGTTCAACCTCGTTACCGACAAGTACTCTTTACTCGTACCGTGGTATGTGATCTCTTATGAACCATTCATATGCTTGCAAGCTAATCATATGACATTCCACCGAGAGGGCCCAGAGTATATCTATCCGTCATCACGATGGACAAATCCCACTATTGATCCATATGCCTCAACTCACACTTTCCGAATACTTAATCCCATCTTTATAACCACCCATTTACGCAATGGCGTTTGATGTAATCAAAGTACCCTTCCGGTGTAAGTGATTTACATGATCTAATGGTCGAAGGACCTAGGCAACTATGTATCGGAAGCTTATAGCAAATTGAACTTAATGACTTGATCTTATGCTACGCTCATTTGGGTGTATGTCCATTATATCATTCACCGAATGACATAACCTTGTTATTAACAACATCCAGTGTTCATGATCACGAAACCATGATCATCTATTAATCAACAAGCTAGTTATACAAGAGGCTTACTAGGGACTCCTTGTTGTTTACATAACACACATGTATCAATGTTTCAGTTAATACAATTATAGCATGGGATGTAAACATTTATCATGAACAATAAGATATAACAATAAGTAATTTATTATTGCCTCTTGGGCATATTTCCAACAGTCTCCCACTTGCACTAGAGTCAATAATCTAGTTAACATTTGTAAAGATATAACACCTTGGCCTTCTGGTGCTTATCATGTTATGCTCACGGGAGAGGTTTTAGTCAACGGATCTAACACGCTCAGAAACGTATGTATTTTGCAATTCATTCGCGTCTCTACGCATCACTCATTTGCCAAATGAGTTGGCATTAACTGTATATGCTTAGTCCTCTGGTGGAACCTTAATTCCGCGGTCTGAAATAAGTCACTAGTATTGTCACACACAATATAGCTTCAAAGTTTTGACACTGTCGGAACTACACCAAGTTCTCAAAGAACTCCTTGACTTAACATCCTCAGTCATTGTCAAAACAATGACATACTCTGCCTTCATTTGTAGAATCCGTCACAATATTTAGAACTGATCTAAATCTAGCATAGACTTCTTCTAGCTCATTGTGCTACCTTATAAACATCACTTAGCCTAATTGAGATTGAAATTTTATTTTTATATGTGACCAAACTAATATCGGTGCAACACCTTACAGCGATTTGTTTGTCACTACCCCATATAAAAACTATATATATATATATATATATATCCTTGGTTCTTCTAAAGCACTCAGGGATATTCTTACTGTTGTCCAATGATCATTACATGAATCATTCTAGTATATGCTCGTAACACTTTAGAGCATAGGACATCTGACTTTGTACATATTATTCATGATCTAAAATCACTCATGTGTATTTACTCATCGAGTGTCAAATACACTCAAGTCTTGTTAAACCTTCACATGAAAAGAACACCTTCTTAATACTTGTATATTGAACTACTTCAATATCTATTCTATGTACTTAAACTTAAACTTATTATGTGTTTCTATCTATCTTCATAGATCTTGACACTAAATATGTTTCAATTCATATCCTTTCATTGATGTTAATTCTCAATGAAACCTTTTAAATCAATTATATAATTACACTATTTATAATCAACGATATGTCATCTACATAAAGTATTATAAATATGTCTCGGTGCTCCCACTTAATTTCTTGCAAATGCAAGCATCTTCATCGTTTCTGATGAAATCAAAACTCTTTGATTATTTCATCCGGTGAAGATTCCAACTCCGCGATACTCACTTCATCCAATTGAAGTTTGTATACCTATCTAGTATTCCACGGACCAGCAAAACTCTTGGTTGTATCTAGTATACATCCTTCATACACACTTCGGTAAGGAATGTATTTCTGCCATCCTAATATCATATCTCATAAAAGAAATATGTAGCGATTACTAGAATAATCCACATAGACTATAAGCATTGCCACGGAAGATCTAATCTTATCGTAGTCAACTCTTTGAACTTTGTCGTAAACAACTTTTCGATAAGTCAAGCTTATTTAAGGATATTCCATCCAAGTCCATCTATTTTATAGATCCATTTACTTTCAAAAAGTGTTCACCTATCTTGGATTTCATGGCGCATAGCCATTTTAACGGAGTCAGGGCCCATCATAACTTCTTTGTATGTAGTTGGTTTATCATTGTTCAAAAACATTCCTTTGTCCACAAATCATTTATTCGATCACAAAATAAACCACATCTACAAGGTTCAATAAGTACTTTGATCTCCATGACTATAACACTTTGTAGACATGGGAGCCAAGATCTTCGTAGCTGCTTCCGGAACCATTTCCGATGCTGTGCTACTCAGATCATCATGCTCAGGTTCATGAACCTTATCAAGTTCCATTGTCCTCCCACTCAAATAGTTCGCTAGAAACAATTTATTTCAAATAAGTAAGAAACATCAACAAACACTTTTGTCTTTGACTTCAGGGTGGAAAGAATTCCCAATGAATTCTCTGGGATAACCAGCAAAGACATTCATCCGATTTTGGTTGTAAACTCATTTACTTATGCTATGCATACCAAAATTTATGAAAGGACTATTTAGGGTTTATACCCATGCCATAACTCGTATGGTGTCATTTCAATGGATCATGATGATGCTCTATTCAGTGTAAAAGCGATAGTCTCTAAAGCATAATCCACAAAAATATAATGGCATCATTTTATATTATCTCATCATTAATCCAACAAGGTTTGGATACGTCTCTTGGATACTCCATCATCATTATGATATTCCAAGAAACGTGAGTTGTAGAACAATTTCATGAATCTCTTAGATGTTCGCTAAAACTCGTAATTAAAATATTTCCACCATGATCCAATCATAGATATTTGAATTTTCCATTACGATGATTTCCACTTCATGCTGAAATTTATTTGAATCCATTAAAATGTTTCAAACTTCTTCCTTATTGAATAAATATATCCATATATATATACTCAATTCATTGTTAGAAGTTTTCATGAAGTAGAAGAATCTCCCGCACACAACTATGCCCAGTGAACCATATACATCACCATGTATGTTTCCACTAAGTTAGTTGCCCGTTCAACTCTTGGCCTATTAACGGTATTTAAGTCATTCTCTTTAGAAGAGATTTGCAAGTGCCAAATGATTCAAAAATCATATGACTCCAAAAATCCATTCAAATGGAGTTCCTTCATGCGTTCGTTTCTAACATGACCTAAATGGCGGTTCCACTAATGAGTGGAATTCACATCATTTGCCTTATGGCATTTTAGCGTCAGTGTTATGTATGTGTGCTTCACCATAAAGATTTATATTAACTTATCCATCGTACATGGAATGCTGTTACAATTTGAACAACTCATTGTTTTCATTTAACCAGAACAAAACAACAATTATAAAGTTCTTTATTATAAATCTGAATGGCTAGACAGAATGCCAACGACGAACATAATAACACTTTATTTTTGTTCCAGACGTGCATTCCTATCACATTCCTTTTCAGTCACTTAGGCCATCGTATTCTTGCATTGCGTTGTATTGTATGACATCTCATACCAACCAATCTGGTACAAATACCCAAGAATTTCATTATGTGACCAAACAAGGAATGCATCCATAACATGTATATCATCTATATACACCTGAGCTAGACTTTCTAGTCTTTTCTTTCTTTCTGCCAAAATATCGTTTGTAGTTTCTCTTTTAGCTTTCCTCATTCTCAGAAAACACTTCACCTTCAATAACTTCTAGATCCATTGGTCAAATACCAATAACCTTGAGGTTCATACTTTGAAGTTGATCATCATATGACAAGTGTTCCAGATTTCACTATTAGTAACTTTGTAATATGATGAACTATTTCACTCATAATTTTATCCATCATATCATGACGACTTTCTAAGACCATGTCTGTACATATGCTAGGCTCGTAAAGTTTAACCTCAGTATTCGCATGTGCAAATCTGGCTTGCACCCGTTGTATGCACACGTAGAATCTATAACACCCGATCATCACGAGATGCTTCGAAACGACGAGTCTTAGCAACGGTGCATACTAAGGACGATCATTTCATGGATATGCGAATATCGTTAGTGCCCCAATAGTTGGAGGATTGGGACGCCTGGCCTCTTCAACCTTCGTACATTCCCATAAAACTTATGAGTTTATGTAGTCTCACCAGATTATATTCTATCATCTTGCAATAAGGTCTTATATATCATATATATCTCATACCTCGCTTATTTCTAAAAATAAAATTTCCAGCTCCTTACTTTTCAAACGGATTTGAACTTCAAGTTTCATGGAGACAAGATGTTTTTAGGTACTAATTGAAACCATTGTTCTTTGAATCAACAATGGGAGATTTACTGAAAGTTTGCAATAGGACTTAATCATTTCTTGATTCTTTAACAATACGGTACCAGTCCGTAAAGTTACTTGTCAGACTTAACAATATTTCTATCTCAATTACAAGACTAGCGCATGGTAGATAACGGATGCCAATTCTACAAATTTAATTCAAAATACTATTCGAACTATGTTCATGATAATTAGTTCATGTTTTAATCTAATTACTAATGAACTCCCACTTAACACAACATCCCTCATAGTTGCTTAGTGGTACACGATCCATATCCACTACACCAAAACCGATCATCACGTGAGATGATGTAGCTTCAATGGTGAACATCAACATGTTGATCATATCATCCATATGACTCGTGTTCAACCTTTCGGTTTCCATTGTCCCGAGGCCATGTCTGTACATGCTAGGCTCGTCAAGCAAACCCAAGTATTTCCGTGTGTGCAACATGGCTTACACCTGTTGTATGTGAACGTAGAATCTATCACATCCGATCATCACGAGATGCTTCAAAACGACGAACGGTAGCAACGATGCATACGAGGGGAGAACACTTTATTATCTTGATATTAATGTGAGGGATCATCTTATAATGCTACCGTCGCGATCTAAGCAAGATAAGATGCATAAAGGATTAACATCACATGCAATTCATAATATTTGATATGATCTGGCCTTTCTTCTTGTGCTTTTGATCTCCATCTCCAAAGCACATTAGCATGATCTCCATCATCACCAGCATTGCACCAAGGTCCATGGCGCCGCTTCACGGTTGTCCATCACTTATAGCTACTATAACAACTACTTGGAATAAAGCTATTACATGATGAATAGACACGCGGGTATTAACAAATTTAAAGACAACCATTAGGCTCCTGCCGGTTGCCATAATACAATAATGAACATCTCATACATCAAATATAATCATCATCACATCATGGCCATATCACATCACCAAACCCCTGCAAAAACAAGTTAGACGCCTCTAATTTGGTTTGCATATTTTACGTGGTTTAGGGTTTTCGAGTAAGATCCAATCTACCTACGAACATGAACCACAACGGTGATACTAGTGTTGATAATAGAAAGTGCAAATTGGAATCTTCACTATGGTGGGAGAGACAGACACCCGCAAAGCCACTTATGCAATACAAGTTGCATGTCAAGCATGGAGCAAGTCTCATGAGACGCGGTCATGTAAAGTTAGCCCGGGCCGCTTCATCCCACCATCCCGCAAGATGCAAAGCACACAAACTAAAGCAACAAAATCATCAACACCCACAAAACCATTGTGTTCTACTCGTGCAACAGATCTATGCATAGACATGGCTTTGATACCACTGTTGGGGTTCGTTGCATAGAAAACAAAAAATTTCCTACCGCAAAGACGAATAAATCCAAGATCTAATCTATGGAACACCCAAGATCTGATCTACAAGATCGGAGCAACGAGATTGATGTGAGACTAACCCTCGAAGATTTCCAAAGCCTACGAGATTAGATCTCGTTGTTGGTGTAGACGATCATCCCCAGTGCTGCAATCCGGCAGCACATCCGTACTCGGTCGCGCGTACGGTGTCGATGAAGCCCTTTCTCTCCCCGTTCCAGCGGGCAGCGGAGGTGTGGTAGATTTCCTCAGAATCCCAGCAGCACGACGTCGTGGTGGTGGAGGTGGAGGAGAAATTCCTGCAGGGCTTCGCCAAGCCTGCGCAATAAGAAGGAGGAGGAAGAGAGGGGCGGCTAGGGCTTGGGGGATAGGGTGCGCCCCTGCCCCCTCCCCTATTTATATAGGTGGAGAGGTCGGTTGGGGTGGCCCCCCATGCCCCCATCTGATCTAGGGCCGGCGGCCACAAGGGGGAGGGGGGAATCTTGCCCCCCAAGTTGATCCCCCCTTAGGGTTTTGGGGAAACCCTAAGGGGTGGCCGGCCTGGCCTTTGAGGCTTGGTGCGCCTGGCCCATTAGGGCTAGGCAGCACCCCCTCGGCCCATGTAGGCCCCCCTAGGTCATGGGCCCCATGGTGGACCCCTCCGAAACCTTCTAGAACCTTCCAGTCTTTCACCGGAAAAATCCCGAACTTTTCCGAAACCTAGAAATCAACTTCGCTTATATGAATCTTATTCTCCGGACCATTCCGGACCTTCTCGTTTTGTCCTGGATCCCATCCGAGACTCCGAACAAACTTCGGTCTCCATCTCATATTCCGAATCTACTTATGCGACATCGAACCTTAAGCGCGTCACCCTAAGGTTCGTGAACTATGCAGACATGGTCGAGACTCCTCTTCGAGCAATAACCAATAGCGGGATCTGGAGATCCATAATGGCTCCCACATATTCAACGATGACCTTAGTGATCGATTGAACCATTTACATACGATGTTGATTCCCTTTGTCACGCGATATTTTACTTGTCCGAGGTTCGATCATCGGTATCTCCATACCTTGTTCAACCTCATTACCGACAAGTACTCTTTACTCGTACCGTGGTATGTGATCTCTTATGAACCATTCATATGCTTGCAAGCTAATCATATGACATTCCACCGAGAGGGCCCAGAGTATATCTATCCGTCATCAGGATGGACAAATCCCACTATTGATCCATATGCCTCAACTCACACTTTCCGAATACTTAATCCCATCTTTATAACCACCCATTTACGCAATGGCGTTTGATGTAATCAAAGTACCCTTCCGGTGTAAGTGATTTACATGATCTCATGGTCGAAGGACTTAGGCAACTATGTATCGGAAGCTTATAGCAAATTGAACTTAATGACTTGATCTTATGCTACGCTCGTTTGTGTGTATGTCCATTATATCATTCACCGAATGACATAACCTTGTTATTAACAACATCCAATGTTCATGATCACGAAACCATGATCATCTATTAATCAACAAGCTAGTTATACAAGAGGCTTACTAGGGACTCCTTGTTGTTTACATAACACACATGTATCAATGTTTCGGTTAATACAATTATAGCATGGGATGTAAACATTTATCATGAACAATAAGATATAACAATAACTAATTTATTATTGCCTCTTGGGCATATCTCCAACAGGGGTCACCATGCATCCTACTCCAAAATAAAAAAACCCATGCCAAACTAGGTGTCACATCACAAGGTGCACAAGTGTTCCAAAGCATGGCCCAATCCAAGGGGGTTTGGTCTATTTTTGTCTCAGTTCCCCCTCTTTTCCACCGAAAACCCTCGTTTCGACACAAGCCTAACATGGGGTCACCATGGAGTGCCATCACAAGGTGCACAAGTTTGCCAAACCATGCCCAATCCTAGGTGCTATGCTCGTCCTTTGATCAGTTTCCGCTATTTTACACTGAAAACCATTGTTTCAACCAAAATAAACCTACAATTCTTTCAACCAGATTAATTACATGTATTATTTTTGACCAAGTACACTACTCAATCGTGGATAAACTACATCAACATTTCAAAATCAAATTTAAATTTCATTGACATATTTTTTATAACACAATTGTAATGACATATGTACAAACATATGTTCCCACATTGCTGCCAGGCCTTCATACTACCACATGTTATAACAGCTTCCTAATCGAATTGGGCCCAAATAGCATCCGGCCCTAAAGCTAGACCATCCTGACTGTACATTGCCACCATTCCCAATTGGGCCACCAGCTTCTCCATAAATCCCTCCATTTTTGTTGCCATATCATTTTTTAACATTTTCAAAATTCACAACCAGTTTGAACTGGACCATATTCAACCATATCAACTTCTAATACGAATATAAGTACCAACAAATAACATAACAACAGAGAGATAGATGACTGCCACGATATATACATCCACCAGTACTGCCACACATGAGATCATGCATGTCTTGTACTACATCTACCACATAAGATCATAGAGTTCAACTTACTAGCATTGTTCATAAACAAAGGCCATTACTAGGACAGACCAAACTAACCACACTATTTCACAATAGAATCATCATCTATATCTATATTAGATGATGACAGCAGCTGGATAAACAAGAAGACTACTCCTGAGCATTCTCCTTCATGGCATCCAGTCTGATGCTCAGCTCTAATGCGTGCCGACGTCCCGGTACGGCACAACTCTGAAGCATGCTGCCTAAGGTTGTCCTTGGTGCCACACTTGGGCTTCCTTGCATGCCAGGGGCAAGTGTAACTCCCATGCTTCACATAGCGCAGGCTACCACCCCGCAGCTGCTCCAGGAGCTTACGCTTGAATGATCCAACATTCCGTTTATCCACGCTCTCAGCGGAATCAGTTGAATCATATTGCATAAATTAAAACAATCAATTACATTACATTCCTTGACAAATACATTTATATTGTTCACAACACAAAATTAAAATTCTTCTCAGAACTCACCTCAAGCGAACCCTCCGAGTCTTGCCACCAGCCACCTAAATGACAAGTCAAATCATACCAATCTAGTTTTACACCATTTCAAATACAAAAATTAAATAAACCATTTATACATTATAATTGTACTTAACATACTATCTGCTATATCAACATTTCTTCTTTAATCTATAATATCTATAAAGTTCATCCCCACTAAAATGCATTTAATGTTTGCAAGCTGAAATATGGTGCAACCGCATCACCTCAATTGTTTCTATCCATCAGATTTCAAATCTATGATCATTAGTGTACACATGCAACAATGACACATCATCCTTTTATTTGTTTTTACCTTTTGCATCCCCATCCATATGCATGCAGCTTCTCGTGAGATTACTAGCATGGGATCTAAGGAGTCCCAATCATTAGTGGGTTTTTACTGTTAACAACAATAACACAACGCAAACACTGTTCAGGAAAAACCTTTGAGCTTTTTGTCTTCCAGTTCCTATAACTACCAAATTATATACAATTTGTTGAAGCATAGTTGCCATTTTGTTCTGTTCAGCGATGGAACTTGAATAGTACTCCATTACATTTATTCTTTCTTCCTGTCTTACTTCATCTGTCGCTCTCCATGGAGTTGGTCTGGCCGTTCACTAGCTCCCTTCGAAATCAATTCCCACTAAAAAATTGTCCCTTAATATTCCTCAGCTTTATCATATAAATATAGCATATCTCTCTCTCTCTCTCTCTCTCTCTCTCTCTCTCTCTCAACATAACCGAGCTAGAGAAAATCACACCCAGCCATGGCAACAGAGTGTAGCGCGCGGGAGCTGGAGAGATTTAAGAGTGGACGGTGTTGTAACAAACCTGTGGCATTTTGCATCGGTGCCGCTGTCCTACGCCCCTGCGCCTCGCTGCGTTGGCCTGCCTCCATCCGATGATTCTGAGCCTCACGCCACAGCGCTGGCGTCAACAAGACAACAACTCTCTACTTTCTTCTCCCGTTGAGGTCTCAAGCAGTCCGCAAGATTCGACTGCACGAGCATGCTCGACGCTGTCTTCCAACCTTGATTCTTTATTGCAGAATAGACTTTCATTGTTGCGCAGGATGGAAATAGCCACAAGATTTGACACAGTCATGGAGTTCTATGCGTGAAAGAAGATTGCAGATTTGAATTGCTAATTTGAGTTCATTAATTTGTTGAGATCGCACAAGTACATTAGCAAATTTCTATTCTTTGCATCATTTATTTTGTAAGTGATGGGTTTTGCGAGTCACAGTCTATTCAACTTAAATCTCTGGGTACTAAGAAGTATTTGACAAGTCTTTGAACACGCCAGGCAATGACCAACTTCGAGGGGGAGGCCGTCGACATACGGCTCGCCCGCGTCCAGCTGCGCGCGCCACGTGGATGGATACGCCGAGGACCGCCAACGTCCGTCAAACGGACGGCGCCGCTAGCCAGCGTACGGCGAGAGGTAGAGCCGGCCGTCGGCCTCTCGCGTCTACGCTAAGGGCCACCCCTACACCGAGGGCCACGTGGTCCCCGCCGAGGCCGGCCTTCGCCGAGGGTCTACGCCGACGGCAGCCCTCGGCCTCTCCCATCTACGTCGACGGCCTCTCCCATCTATGCCGAGGGCCCGTGGCCGTCGGCACCTCGGCCCATTCCTGCAGTGTTCATATTATTTTTGTCGGAAAGGAGAAGGAACCTTGGACTGACTTATTGTATACACTATTGTTTTCTTTCATGGAGACCACCGGCATGACATAATGGATAGTCAGCTTTCATTTTCTTCCTTTTCAGCATTCCAATATGATAAACTTCATGCAAAAGCAACCTACAAAGCTACTTACAAAATCACCGCAGCAACGCGCGGGATATCAACTAGTTTTTTTGGTACTTTGGGCAGTACCCATTTTAGATGGGACAACAACTAGTTTGTATGACATGTGTAAGCTTACTAGCTTCTTATAAGTGGGAGATTAGATTAAATCACTGGAGCAACTAGTTTGTATGACATGTGACAGCAACTACTTTGTATGACATGCTTATGGAGCAGGGAGGCTTTGACTGTCAAAATCGGTGGATATCAGTTTTAAGGAATGGTTTTCTTCTTCATGCATTGGTTGCAAAGGTAGGTCAACTCAGTTGGTCATGCATGTTAACTAGTAATTTGTAGCCAGCATCTCATCTTATTATAACTAGTTCAGCATTTAATTTGTAACCGTTTATATCTACTATATCATAGTGAAAATGGCACACATCTGTGTGACAAACTAGTATGCAAACAAAATAGATACTGCAAGCTACTAACAGAGAGAACACAACCACATTGGATTTTCTCCAAAACACATTTTTTAATATTTTTAAACACATTTTGCAAGCTACTAACAGAGAGAACACTACCATTGCACACAAACATTAAAGTATGCAAAGCATGCAATCACCATAACAACGGAGAGGTACTGGAATATAAGTGCACCAACATATAAATGGTCTCTGTTTAACAATTAAACTGAGGCTCCTAGTATTTACCATATCAACGGAGTGATTCATCTTGTAGATCTGGCGACGCCGCACCTTGTCATGGCGCTCGCGGCCGACGGACAGTACCAGAGGCAGCGGTACGCGGCGTAAGTTGAGAAGCCATCTAGACGGCAGTCTCACATCCGGCCATGGTGCGGTCCGATCCTCCTCAAACAGCTGCCTCACGATGTTGACCGCCATGTAGTGGCGCTGGCGCTCCTTCTTTCCACTTTGAGAGGAGCCGGCCTCACGGTTCTTTGTGGAACGGCCACCCCTTGCCTATGCCTTCGGTGTGGAAGAAGCTTGGGGATAGAAGTCGCAATGGTGTGGGCGTTGGTTGTGGTAGAAATGGCCGGGGCCTGGTCAGTTTAGAAAGGACGTACGCTAGGCCTCGTTCTCAATGCCTGCCGCGCCGCCCTCGCCAGCACTGCCGCACGGAAGGTGGCGAGGGTGCTCCTCCGCAATGCCCTCCGATAGGGGCTTAGGGTTGATGGAATCCTGCAAGCTGACACGAGACATCGGTACACAGACAAGCGGGGAGAGCGATTTACCCAGGTTTGGGGCCCTCGATGAGGTAAAACCCTTACGTCCTGCCTGTCTGTTCTTGATTATGAAGATTATGGGTTACAATGGGGTGCCGAATAGTTCGGTTGAGATCTCGACGAGATGGCTAAGTACTAGGGTAACCTAGGTCTAAGCTTCTGTTGGCTAAGTTTGCTAAGATTGATTGTGTCCCTCGACAGCCCCCCTCCTGGCCTTTATATAGGAGGCCAGGTCCCGAGAGATCTAATCGAGTACGAGTAGGTTTACAGTAGATCTATTTCTAATCTTTCCTTGTTCGGCTTCTTCCGTGTCTTGTACTTCAAGTAATCCTCCGCCGCACCATCCTAGTGGCCCATCTTGCCATCGGGTACCTTCATGGCCTCCAACTGGTCCGTATAGGGTAGAGCAACATTGGTTACCAGAAGGGTAATGCCCACGTCAGTAGCCCCCGAGTGTCTAGTCGAACATAGTTCGGGTAGAGACTGAAGCGCGTTTTTCTTCCGAAGTCCTTCTCCTTGATCATTCTTGCTTTCCTTCTGTTTGTATTATTCTCTTTTATCGGGTGCACGTCAGCGCTCCCGATGGGAGTAGCCCCCGAGTCTAGGTACGGATGATTGCAATCCGTGCGTAGACTCAAGTTGTACCACTCGAACGTCTTCTGCCGAAGTTGTTCCTGCAAGTCTTTGTAAGTCATCCGATATATTTTCCTCATGCAAGGGATAATGAATAACGTGCCCAACTTTTGTTGGTTAACTGCCGAAGGCAAAACAACGTTACCCTGCACAGAATCAAGTCCCCGGGCATGATCCTAGAGTGCGAAAAAAAGTTCTGTCGGGTGCGCGTCAGCGCTCCCGATGGGAGTAGCCCCCAAGTGTGGGCACGGGCGCTTGTGTCTGGGCGCAGACTCCAGTTAAATTTTTCCTTCGAGTCCTCATTCTGTCGGGTGCGCGTCCAGCGCTCCCGATGGGAGTAGCCCCCGAGTCTGAGTGCAGATGCTTTGCGATCTGCGCTTAGACTCAAATTGACCATGCGATAGCTTTTTATTCCTTCGTATGCAATCATCCCACATGACGTCATTGATGACGTTTTTCTGACACCTCAATTCTGACTAATAAGACGCAACCCGCCGGCCCTTTTTCCGAGCAATTCCTGCTCCTCTTACACAGTTACCGAGGCACCTCCTCGATTTCTGCAACCATTAACTGAAGAAAAAGGTCCACTAGCAGTACGGGGCCTTCCTTAAGTCTTCCAAAGGATAGAAATCCCTAATCTTCTCCTTCACTCGTCACAACATCCTTTCATCGTTCTTCTGCTTCTCCCTTTTGCAACTGCTGCGCCGCCACCACTGCTTTCCAGTTTCTCCCAGATCTCGCGATGGTGAAAAAGAAGAACCCTAGCGCCGCCGCCAGCTCCACGAGCGGTGGCGCCGCCGCCAAATCTTCCTCGATTCTTCCGAAGGAGGGCGCCCCAAACGCTCCTCCCCCAGCTCCGGCGCCGCCGGCGCCACCAGGCTCAGTGGCCAGACCCGGAGATTGGATAGCATCGACCGTCACCAAGCGTGACGAGAAAAGATCCCGAAGTCTGGGATTGATCTCCTCCGACGAGGGGAATGTGATCTTTCCAGGTGCGATTTCTCGACCTAATCCCCCTGCTGGCTTTTCCGTGATGTTCTTGTCATTCTTGTACCGGAGTCTTTCGCTTCCCGTTCACGAATTCCTCCTCCATCTCTTGTGAACTTACGAGATCCAACTATGGCAACTTACTCCCAACTCCATCCTCCACGTTGATGTGTTTATCACCCTTTGCGAAGCATATCTGGGCATTGAGCCTCATTTTGGGTTGTGGAAAAAGATCTTTTATGTGAAGAGATACAGCAGTAGTAATGGATCCTTTGTCACCGGAGGAGTGGGATTTGTAGCTCGTTCGGATGTCAACTACTTCAATTTCCCAATGAGAGAGTCCGTGCAAGGGTGGAGATTGAAGTGGGTTTACGTCAAGGACACCTCGTCACCCGAATCTCAGCTTCCTTATTTTGTCGATGTCCTTGAAGCCAAGCCTAAGAATTCCTGGAAGAATATTCTCTCCCCCGACGAAAAAGTAGCAGCCGATGAGCTATTTGCCAGATTTCTTCGGATCAAGGAAGCTGACGGCCAAACCATGGTCGGCACAGAGGTGGCGGCAGTGTTCCTGAAACGCCGAGTCCAACCAGTCATGGCCAGAGTTCACCCAATGTGGTTGTACTCAGGTCCGAAAGATGAGACCAGAATTAACGCTGCTGAATTGTCGGAAAAGGAACTGCTCGACGAAGTCTGTCGCCTCACTTTTTTTAGCCAAGAAGACTCGATCCCATTAATATCTTCGTATACTCCTTTTGATGCCGATCATCTACCACCAGAGGTAACTTCCCTTTTCAAATTCTTACTATGCTGCCATTTACTTAGTCGACATAATTACTGTTGTTCTCATCTGTCTTTTCTTCAACAGACCCTTGTAGCCTCCGGGGACTTGCATAACTCGCCAAACGATATTTCTGTGGGAAGAGGCTCTTCAGAGCCTGTTGATTTTCAAACTGTCGAGCATACAAGCCCGAAAAGTGATCACGATGATCCGATAGATTCAGAAACCGTTCATACCAATCTCCCTCCATCAGCCGACGACACTTGCGACACAGAGGGATCAGTGCGTGATGATGACGCTGATCATGATGCCTTTGTTAATGCAGCTGCGGAGGAAACCAGGGCTCCGCTCATGAAGAGATCAATCGACGGCTTTGCCTATGAAGATGATCTCCTTGACATGTAAGTGTTTTCCTTCTTTTTACTATATTCTGCTCCTTTGTTTTCTCGCATTTTTCTCATAACTTTGGTTGATCAAATCCTTCTCGTAGTGACGAAGCTTTCGTTGAACCTCCGCCTAAGAGGGTCAGATCCAATGCTGTTTCTCCGGCTGCCGCAGCTTCCGAAGCTTCGGCTCCTAAAGCGGCTCCCGTAGCTCAAGCATCGACTGCTTCCTCCCTTTCCAAAGGGAAAGATGCTCCTGCTGCCGCCACAGCCCCTCCTTCTGTAAGTCCTTCTCGAATGTAACACGAATCTTTTGGAGTGTGTCTTGCCTAATGATTTTTTTAAAACATTCCTTTTCTTTTAAGGATCTGAGAGGTGTGATATCCTCTCTAGAGGCCTTCGCCTCTCAATTTACTTCTCTGGAGGCAGACAAAGTTCGGCTGCAGGAGGAAGCTAAGTCTACTTCTTCAAAGTTAGATGGCCCCATCAAAAAGGCTGCCATAGCTCGCCAGGAGGTCGACTCCCTGAAGGAGGAGCTGAACAAGCTGAAAGAGAAGCTGAAGGAGGAGGAAGCTCGGGCAGCAGAAAAGGATGAACTCCTTCGTCAGTCTGCTTTGGCTTTACTCGGTAAGCTCTTTCATACATCTCTTGTTGATTATTATTCTTATGAATCCATTTCTTTATCAACGATTTTCTCCAATTCGATTTCTTGCAGAGGCCGCCAGTATCCCTGCTACTGCCTTGGACAAAGTTCCGAATAACTCCCCGGCAAATGGTGTGTCAATGACTCTCGCCTCCCACCAGCTTACTCGGGAGCTTCTTAACAAAGGAAAGGGTGCCTTGGCGCGGATGCATTCAATGATTTTCCCCAAGATCAAGTAGGAGAAGACTCTGGGGCAGCTGATTGATGCCTTCGCGGTTGACACCAAGGAAGTTATTGAGGTATTCAAGTGTACCTCACGTACCTATGGTGCCCTCCTTGCCTTCCAACTTATGATGGGTTACGACTTTAAGGCTGACATCGAAGAAATGACTAAGGAGCTGCCGAAAGAAAAAGATGGGCGATCTGTTGACTTAAGCGCTTTTACAATGTCTGCCCGTACTTGTGCTCGCCAGCTCCTTGAACTAGTTTCGTCAGAAAAGACATCGGCTGGCCCCAGCCTATCAACTCAGACCCAGGCTCCTTGATTGTTGTGACGATTTTATCCTCATGCTGATGTGAAACATTATCCTGTTGCAAAACTTTATGTTTGTAATGAACTCCGTGCTGGCAATGTTGCTGGCACACCTTTGTCATAAACACTTTTTTTTACTTGCACTTCTGCCAATAGTAGTTGCTTGCACTTCTACCAATAGTAGTTGCTTGCACTTTTGCCAATAGTAGTTGCTTGCACTTCTCCCGATGGGAGTTACGTTGAGTGTTCAATATGGTCATATCCGACATCCGTTTTCAACGCTTTTTCCTGCAGGTTTTCCCAGTGCCATCATTTGTCGACGACTCTTCGGGTGTTCTTCCCGAAGGTGACCGGATCTAGCGGATGAAGGATCGGATCACCCAGATGGAAAAGGATCTGCGCAGCACTTACGCCTTAGCTGCTATTGTCAATAAGAAGAGCGAGATTCCAGCCGACGTGGAGCGGTACGCTCTTACTGAGCTGCATAAAGCTATCGAGAGTATGAACTGTAAGTTCCTTGATCCCTGCGCCCTTTTGTCGACAACGCCTTATCTGATCCTTTACTTACTTCTTTGCCAGTCATAGCTCTGAACCGTGCAGAAGAAAACAAATGGATTCATGAGCGTGTGCATGCATTGATCCAGCTATCCTCAGCCGAAGAAATTTTCTGGCGGGAGCACTCGAAGGCTTCGACTGTCGCGCGATTTCAGGATCGGGTTCAGCAAGTCCATCACTTCTTTGACAAGTGCTACAAGGCTATGAGGATGGTTTGGAAAACAATGTTCCCTTTAAACGCAGTCCCCCCCACGCTCCTTGCTTTGATGTCTGAATTTGGTAATGCCAAGAAGATCCGAGACCTGGTGCGCGCGCAAGTTTTTGCAGGGGCCAGGTTTACACTTGCCCTTGTACTTGCCCGTTATCCCTCGGCAGGTTTGCTGTCGATTGCCAACGCGACTGGAGACTTGGAGGCACTGTATCCGAAGGTATTGTTGCCTGCCAATATAATTGTTGTCAGACTTGAAGAAGACTCAAAGGTACCTGAAGAAAGTGGAACTCCGCAGGGGTAATTTCAGGGATTTAATGTTTGTTTTGTAAGTAGGTAATTTGGCTACTTTATCCAAGTGTTTGGATTATGTAATGATGCCTTTTCATTCGGTAGATACATGCATATGTATTTTTACCGTGCTAATGCCGTTGGCAAGTTTTGACTGAGCGAATCTGAGTTGCTCGTTTAAATGTATGTGTATTGGTTGGTTCACAAATCATTTGAGTGATCAGCTCGTGTTGCAGGTTTTGCTAAACCTATTGTATGTGCAACTTTGCTTTCAACCGATTTATGTTTCAACAGGCACTCCCGAATATTTCGGGTGTAGTGGTTCTACCGATGAGCCCGTTGTTACTTGATATTTCCGTAAGTAAAATATCGAACGTGGGTTGTGTTTATATGTATTTCCGAACTCTTGCTATTTACGGTACTCTTAGAGGCATCTATAGCAGAGGGAAAGGTAAATGTCTTTTAGCACTCGAAGAAGCTTTTTTGGAGCACGATTTTTTGCCTTGTACTATGTTTGCATAGTGATGGGGCTTAGAAGTTTGTGATCACTGCAATGTTTTAACAAAGTATAGAAGCTTAAGTTCTTATTGATAAGGTAAGCACGAGGCTAGAGGGCGAAAAAAGGAAAGCCCTGTGTAAAATAAGGGGAAAAAAGAAAATAAAGGCTGATAAATTTCTTAATCAAGGAAGGGGTTCTTCTCTCCTTCTGGCTTCTTCACCACGTTAGTGGTCGCTGCACCGTTGCTGGTTTCATCAGGGGTTTGGGCAGTGGTTGCCAGCGTCTTGTTGTCTTCTATGCCTTCTGTGCCATCAACTGCCGAACCCTTTGCTGCCGAAGCTTTTGCTGCCGAAGCTCCTGCTGCCGAGGCTTTTGCTGCCGAGGCTTCTGCTATCGAAGCTTTAAGGGCAAGGTCGGCTGACTTCTTTTTGCTTTCCCTGTCGTGCTTCTCTTCCTTGATTTCGCGCAACAACAGCTTGGGTGGAGGCTTAGTAATTTCTTGTTTGCTCCCAAACTTCGCAGCGATCCTCTGAAAGTCACGATCACAACTGTCCGAGCGTGAAAAGCTTCCATGGACTGTGATGTTTGTCCCTTTGTTCCCAGGCATTTTCAGCTTGAGATATGCATAGTGCGGCACGGCCATGAACTTGGCATAAGCTGGTCTTCCGAGTATAGCGTGATACTGTGACTCCCAGTTCACTACTTCAAACTCGATCTTTTCCTTCCTGAAATTGTCGGATCTGCCGAAGACGACATTCAGGTAAATTATGCCAAGAGAGTAACCTGGTTCAGTTGGAAGAATCCCATGGAAGCATGTGTCTGTCTCCTCTAGCATTCCCATGGTGATCCCCATACTCTTGATTGTGTCGACGAAAATCAGATTTAACCCGCTCCCACCATCCATAAAGACTTTGCTCATCTTGAATCCCCCTATCTGTGCCTCAACTACTAGGGCAGCGTGTCCTGGTTTTGGTATGGTCATCGGGTGGTCTGCTCGGCTGAACGTAATGTTATGAGAGGACCACTCGACATACTCAGGGATGTTTGCCATGATGCTTTCGGCCAGATTAATTTCTCGGGTGAGCTTCTTCATCTCTCTTCTCGAGACACCTGTCTCGTGGATCATACTCATCTGCCCACGTGGTGGTGGGAACGCCTCGTTGGGTTGATGAGGTTGGGCCTGCTGGACTTGGTGCTGTGGTGGAGGTGGGGGTGGAGGTGGTAACGGTTGCTGTCCTGACTGCTAGATGAGTTTATGCATGTCAAGGAACTATCGACAATCCCTGAGAAGGTGACTCGACTTCGTTTTGCCGTCCTTGGAGTCGACATACGAGTGCAAGTAACAGGGGGCGTTGATCTGCTCAGCGTAGGGTAGCTCAGGAGTCCTCTGCTGCCGTGGTTTATAATTGCCACGGTTTCCAGAGTTGTTCCGATTGCCATCCTGTCGATCGTCTCTTCTTTCATCATACCGATCGTCATGTCGATCGGAGTATCCTGCAGCTACCAGGTTGTTGTCGTCATAGTTGCGATTTTTCCTCCTCTTGTGCCGATCCCTTCGGCTGCCCGAGTCGTGCTTCGGCTGGTCATCATCTTCGTCATCGCTGCGCTGTCGCGGTCTTCGCACGTTGTCCTCGCCATCAGCCCAACTGTTGGCAATTTCCATTAGCTTGGTAATGGTTTTCGGCTTTTTGCGTCCGAGTTCTTCTATGTAACTTTCACGTCGGACGCCATCACTGAAAGCATCGATTGCTCCGTCTACAGATACATCTTCGGCGGCGTTTAGGAGTTTGGTGAATCTCCCTATGTATGAGCGCATCGACTCCTTTTGCTTCTGCTGGCAGTTGCGTAATTCCTCGATCCCGACGGGTCTCTTGTATGTTGCCTGGAAATTAGCAACAAAGGCGTCCAATAGGTCGTCCCATGACTTAATGGAACCCTTCGGCAGCCCCCTTAACCAGGCTCGCGCTGAGTCCTTTAAGTAGAGCTGCAAGCACTGCATTGCTGCTATCTGGTTCCCTTTATGCAGAATCAGAGTCTGCAGGTAATCATCTATCTAAGATCTTGGTTCCTGCTGCCCATCATACTTGGCAGCGTCGGTGGGAGTGGGCTTGAACTTTTTGGGTGGCATCGTCTCGCGGATTTTGTAACTCAAACAATCAGCTCCCCTTAGTTCGCCATCGTACTCCTGATCCTCATCTGAGGAATCACTGTCGTCGTCCTTTCTGGCGGCGCGTCGTCGCCTTGTGTAATATCCCAGGTTTAGAGGCTATAAAATGAGAAAACACCAAAGTGTGCATTGCATTCATGCATAGAAAATCCGGGGAATTTTCGCGCTTTCAAATAAAACTTACCACAGTAACTGAAGTTTCACTTGACTTGCTGGAATTGAAGTAGATCATCAAGTCAAGCGCTATAAACTTCATTGTGATCACTAAAACCCTGTTTTGGGTAGAGAGGATTTGATCTATGAGCTAGATCAAATGGAATTAGCTTTACAACAAACAACACCTTAAGTAAGGGTCAACTACAAGATTCTATAAAAGATCTCAACATGACATTCCTTACAACAACACATGAATAATTAAGAAACTATTCTTTACTTATCTTTTCCATGTCTTTTACTAAATAAATGTTTCTACCATGATTCTCATGGTGTATCTTCAACTAATTTTGTGTGTGATATAATTCAATTGTAAACTTATTAATAAATAAGGTAAATCACAGGGTCTAAAGTGCATAAAGGCCACACATTCTTATTTAAATCATAACTTATTAAATATATGGAATATCATAAAACTGAATCCATTTACATTACAAGTTATAGTTCAAACTATTTGAATAAAACTACTCATGAGTATTTTGAAACTCATATGATCATGCCTTGGTGCAATCAAACACCAACTATTCAAAATTGAGGAATAACCTTCAACCTTGACTTTTTGACCAATATTATAATATAAATCCAATCAAATATGATATAGTGACTCATCCACAATAATAAAACCATCCACAAGATATTTAGTAACAAATGCCACTTGGCTATCCAAATATAATTCATATGAGAGGATAATGATCATGCCACATAGGATGAAAATATCTACATGACTTGCATCCCAAGATTTGCCACCTCATGCTCAAAGGATTGCTATGGATGAGGGCATGACAACCAAGCACCTTATTCATCAAACCAAAACATTAGTCACCCACCTATGTGTCATGACACTAGAGCTTGCCCAAGCCTATAAAAGGAGCCACACCCTTCATCCATTTGATCATCTTGTAGCATGACACAAGGAAACAAACACATAGAGCCACTCCATACATTAGCTAGGATCAAGATGAAGAAGCTAGGAGGTGGAGGCATACCACAAGATGCAGGTTTACCAGAATTCCAGAAGAACAAGCTACATAAGATACCAAGGTAGAATTCCTAGGCAAACCATATATTTAGAGGATCATATCATCATCTCTTGAGTAGGACCTTAGGTTATAAAAAGACATTTAGAAGATGGTAACCATATCCATGTTTATCCTAGAGAATACTAGAGTAGTATTAAATCTTATTTATTCAAACCAAACTTTAATCTTGGAGGTGAGAGCCATGTTCTATTAGTGAAACATAACCAAAGCTTATACCCATACCCTAATCTTAGTTGTGTATCACTTGGGTGATCACCACTAAAACCCTAAACAACATTGGAATTCCAATCCATGGATTACTTTGGATCATAAATAGAACCCTGCCATGCCTCATGCCTATTTTATACTTCAATTAGTGAAGCTTATGCAAAACCTTAAACCTTTTCACTTAGGATGCAATTCACATAAAATATTGTTTCCTAACTTGTGTATCATAGATCACAAGTATAAACCAAGCTAGTTATACCTAAACTTAAATGTTATTTAAGTGATTAGAGTGAAACCATTATCCAATTCTATTTTGCCTTCAAGTAACTTGTTTAGTGGACCAAATGAAATAGTGTTTTATAAAATAGAATCACCTTAGCAAGTGAATTGAATTTATTGAGCATAGGATTTATCTTAATTGAGTTAAACTAAAGTTTATGAATCAAGATTAGTAATCATAGAGATGATCCAAACCATTTTCTTAAACCCTTGTAAACAATTCTCTACATAAAATCATGCACCATCCCATTCTCATTACCATTTATTTTGAACTCTAGACATAATTAAAATAAGATGAACAATCAATATTGTTTAGCACTAGCAAAATATAATGTGTTCATCATGCATTGATTATAAAATTCAAATCACCTAAATACATTGAGTTCCTAAATTAAAAGGGAACTAAAATAAAAACATAGTTCCATATCTATTTTCATTAAACCTCACAACATATTAGTCTAATCATGAACTAAATATTTATTTACAAAGCAACACTATGCAGTAAGCAATATTACCAAATTATTTTGATACTCAAATATTTTTGAACCTGCAAGGCAAAACAGAATTCAAAATTGAATTCAAAAACAAAATAGAAAATAGAATTATAAAAACAGAAATAGAAAAGAGAAGAGAGAGAGGAGCTTACCTGGTGGACCGCAGCAGCCCATCAGACCAGCCCATGTCGAAGCCCAGCCCACGAACAAACCAGCCCATCACCACGTACCGTTTCGTCGCTGGCAGGAAACAAAAGGAGGTCGTCATCTTCTTCTTCCCAGGCGACAGCGCGACGAGCTCGCTAGCCACGTCCCTCGCGAAGGATAGGGATGGCCCCGGACGCCGCAGAAGCTCTCAGAACCATGCCCAACCTCTCTCGCGTCCGTCTGATCCACAAAGCTTCAAGATTCACGCTAATGACAGCGTCGTCATCATCGTTCCATCTCCACCACTGCCGCCGGTAGAATGACGAACCAGACCTCGCCGAGCTCCATAAATAGGCCAGGAGCTTCCCAGGAAACCCTAGAACCTCGCCGACCCTCCATTCCTTCTCAGTCGCCTTCTATCTCTCGTGCTTTTCCACTTACTGTCGCCGGCATCGATGAAGAACACGGCGGTACATGCCACCCCAGCCCCTGGCGCGTGGTCGAGGAGAAGCGCCTGGCGCCGTAGAGCATCTGGGAGGAGCCAGGCATCCAGGGGAGTTGTGTGGTGGATCAATTTCGGCGTTCCCTTCTGCAGCACATCGCCGGAGATTGCCAATCGCCGTCGCCTCCGTCAGCAATCCTCGTTGTCGACCACACCATCGTGTTCAGGGTAAGCTTGCGCATCTGAAGAGCTAGATCTTGCTTCCTATAACCCTCTGTAGCCCTCGATCGATAGTTCGCCGGAGAGCACCGCCGCGGGACATATCTTCGGACATGGTTCCGGAGATTCCCTCGCCAAGCCATCACCACCACTAGCCTCAGCAGGTCATGGAGGTTCCGAAAACCCTAATCGCACGTCCCGGGAGGCAGTAAATCGGCGGCGCCGTCCGCAGTTGGCCGCCGGCGTTTAAACGCCGGTGAGGTCAAACACCACGGTCAAAGTGGACCAGTCGTTGCTTGCGTGGCTGCTGAGGTGGACACAGGTCCCACCTGTCTGTGTCTGTGGGTGTGTACCGTTTGGGTACGTTTAGATTTTTAGTTTATTTATGAATTCCAGAAAATCATTGAAATTTTGCAAAATCATAGAAAATTCATTTTAACTCAGAAAAATATAAATAATATATCAAAATTCTCACAAAAATAAACTCTATTCAAATAAAATATAAAACAAAAATGTGTGTCAAAATAAAAATTCACTTATTTTTAACTTTATTAATTAGGCCTTTTCAATTATTTAAAACCCAATTTGAATTCAATAAATTAGATAAGTTAAAAATTAAATGTTAGTTATTTAGTAACTAAATAAAATATTAAGATTAGTTTTATTTATCATATTTCATTAATTTAAATATGAGTGAGAATTCATAAACCCTAATTTGCAAATTGTTGTTTTATATTTTTCTTTAACTAATAATAAAACAAGAAAATATTAAAGGCTAATATTATTTTGGTAACTCAAATTTTTTTTACTTAAACATCTTTGATTAACAAATTAATTATATTAAAACCTAAGAACAATTGTTAAACCCTATTTTTAATTAAACCCAAAATAGGAGTTACCCTAATTATAATTCTTGTGAAAATTAATAACATGCTAAAACCATTATTAATTTTGTTTCTAAGTAATTAATGACCACATCTCTATTGTCAATTATCATTTTAAAAGTTGAAACATAATTTAGAAACCCTAATTCTATTATAAGTAAGACCTTGAACCCATTAATTTAGGTGTTCATCATAAATTGTTTCAATTCTAAAAAAACCTAAGGGTTTAGCCCATATGATCATATAAACTTCACATTAATTATAGAACCTTGCTAAGCAACAAATATATGCATGCTCATGATCCATTAGGATAAAAACAATTCACATAAGATTACCATTTCATGTCTTTATTTTTGGTTAAACCTATATGATCCACTAGTGTCACACAGGTATAAACCCTAACTTGTTAATATATTAGCACCATTGATCACCATACCACATCATTGAAATCAATCTCAACCATCAAAACCTAGTAGAACTATAATGATGAACCCTAGTATCAACCTTGTGTAGTAATTCACATTACATGCTCCTATTTAACTAAACCCTACTTAAGGAATCTTAAGCCACCTAGCTTAGAAACTTTAGTGATTACTTAGTGAATCAAACAAGAAGATATAGTAAACCCTAACTCATAGCAACACCATGACCATCATTCTTTGATATAATACCTATGATCAACCTTAGTAACAAATCTACCCATAATTGTTGTATATAGATCCATCCAACTTAAGAACCTAACTAGTCCCTAATAATGAACTAAATGAAACCAATAGTAAACCCTAGAAGCACTTAGATCCTATTTAAAGTACTTCTTATTCTTAATCAACCTGTTCTTCAAAAGTTATTCTTTTGAAGTATAATACAAGTAATCATCAACCATGTCATGTAGAACTTAAAAAAAATTGACAACTGTTCTTTACATATTATTCCACTACCATCCTTTGTGTATATAATTGTTATGTTGCATTATATTACTTGCTTATGCTATTCATATAACCAAACCTTAATAAGAACCTTGTTTGAGAACCATTTTAAAAGTGTAACAAACCCTAAATAAATCTTCACAACTCACCAATCTTAAATCATCGAGGTTAGGTTACGCTCGGGACGATTGCATCTCATACTATGCATTATAGCATCTTTGCCAGTTCTTTAAACATTGTCCTTACCGGACAATGATGGTATTTCAGAATTTGGAGTTCTCACGAATCGAAGCTTTTGCCTGCATAATCTTGCAGTCAATAAAGGCAAGTTCATCGCTTGCTCATGTCATTTGATTATTTTTATCAAATTATATGCAAAGTACTATACTTATCACTCTTGCATTGAAAAGCAAATATTATTTTACAATTATGAATATGACTATGTGGTGGGCAATGGAACCATGGTATGTGTTGATTGGTGGAGGTTCCATTGCAAGGGTACTATTCATCTAGGACTAAGTACCAATGCCGTCCAGTGATTCTAGCGCCGTACATATCGCGTTGACCATAAGATCTATAATGGCTCTGGGGAAGCCAGCTGTATCTTTTCCCTCTCGCATGCCAACGGACTGGTAATAAGGGTTGCCCGGATCAGTCTATCTTTGGTAAAGGTGGGGACATGTGGTCCTGCATAGTCTACCATTAGATACAGGAGAGGGTAGACTTATTATTGGTCTATGAAGGATTGTAAGGGTTGTCCGGATCAGTCTATCTATGGTGTATAGGACAGGGCACATAAGTTGTTCGGATCAGTCTACCTTAACGGTATAGGAGAGAACAAGTGCATGTGTTAGTCTACCCATAGATATAGGAGAGGACAGACTTACAAAAGGGTGGGTCTGCGAGGTCGCGGAGAAGGCGGTGTGGGCTTGGTTCTTATACCTGACCTCACACCAAAGGAAGTGTGGACAAGCTCATGACTTGGTTGGAAACAAGGTTAAGTTCTCTTATGGGAAAAGTAACGCACCTCTGCAGAGGATACTGAATTGTGACTGTCACTCCTTGTTCCGGGAAGGGAACTGCGAACACGGCAGGAAAGGAACTCCATGAAGTTCTAGTCAACCTGTGAAGACTGACGGGCATAGTTTTCAGAATAAAATAAACCTTTTGAAGAAATGTTTATGAAAACTTGCATTTGCCTATGACTTTCTGGTCTGTGGCTGTAGCTAGTGCATGATACACCTATTTCCCTAATATGAACTTGCTGAGTACGCTCGTACTCATCCCACTCTTAAATCCCCTGCTTAGCTATGGAGGCACCGGAGGATAAACTACCGTGGAACTCGAAGACAAAGGAGTCAACTGCAACAAGATGGAGAATCCAAGCAAAGAAGTCAATGAAGTCAACTGCTGCAGCAACTTAAGTGGAAACTTAGACTAGTAATAGAAGGGAGCCTTTCCCTAATCTTAGAACCTAAGTAGCTAGAATTCTATAGCAAGCCTAGTATCTCTGGAGATAGTGATAGCAATAAGTTAGTTTACGAGTCGTTCTTCTGGAACTTTATTTGAAGTTTTACCTCACTGTAAAGTAGGAGGCTGTGTTGATCTTCTGTAAACAGTTTATGTATCCTTCTATAGACATACCTTGGACTCGCATATGTTTCTGTTGTACCACTCTGAGGGATGTAATATGAGTGGAACGGTGTTTCACTTGTGTTATGTCAACGACTTGTGTACTACACCATGCAGTGGTACGCTGGGTCACCACAGCTGGTATCAGAGCAAATGCTTTGACCCTAGGATTAAACCCCTTTAAAGGAGACCTATAGGTTTGGTAGTGTTTATAGGAAGTATCTTAGCTAATACAACTATGTTAAGACAACAATGCTAAACCAACTATTCTTTTGACTTGAGATGGGTATTCACCTGAGAATAATCCTGACACACTTGAGTAAATCTTTCTTATCTATCTTTATTAAGTAGAGTTAGTGAGTTATCTTGCTTCATTCCCAACTAACTAGAACACCACTGGAGCTTAAGATAATTGGGTGGTAGTAGACCACAGTTGGTATACAATACATGGTAGTCCAAAGAGAGGATACAACCACATGGAAGATATCCTATTGGAAGAAGTATACCAATGCAAGTTATGGTTCAGTAGGAGTCATTTAAAATGTTAAATGACTGATGTTAAGTAATGTAGATAAGTAATATGAGGTAGTATATACCTATGATGAGTCAATCATAGGAGGTAAGGAAGAGTGATAGGAGTTATACAAGTCTACTTTTCATGGTAGAGTTGGTAATCATATATGATAGTTCGAAAGCTTAGGCCTTAAAATCCTAATAACTGTACCAAGTATGTTAGAACCATAGTCCTTAATTTAAAGAAGGCTTATTTAGAGCATATCACATAGAGAAATCCTAGAGTTATAGGTGGTATATTCTAAACAAACATGTGTTTAGAGTAGACATGTTAGAGCTAATTGTATTATAGGAAGTAGTCCTCAATAGCACATATATATGGTAACCTATTTTGTTAGTACTTCCAAAGAAAACTAGGTTAACTTCAACTATCCCAAGCCATTGTGTTTCAAGTTTGTCTCATTGCAAATGTGCAATTAAGATAAATGTTGAGACAAATAGTAGAAATTCACGTATTTGTGCTAAGTATCACAACCAAAACCTATCTTATGTGGTGTTATATACTACACATCTGAGCCTGATGTTTAGGGATGTCTTACCCAACTATTATATTCAGGCCTATAAGGATGTGTATTATAAGCACAAAGCTGGATCTTCTTGGATTTTAATTGGATTTTCATTGTTTGACTAGATCCATACATGAAGTTTGACTTTGATATGCAAATGCATGTTGCTATATCAAGCTCTTACTTAATGTCATAGGTCTAGAGGGTAAAGGTATTCGTGTGAGGAAGTGACGAATTCTGAAAATTTTGAAGACAAGATGAAGGTTCACTGGAATAAAGAAGTCAAGTTGTGGGAAGCAACCACACTACTTCAAAGGAAGGACTAATCAAAACTCACTTTCATCCTCAATTGAGGAGTACTTCAACATGGAAGTACCATGGAAGTGAGAAAAATAGTGAATATGGAGCAGAAAAAGTGGAGCCATATTCATTATGGAAGAATGGAATGCAAGTGAAGTCACTTACGATACTATTTTTACGGTGTCAACAAGTGATTTTCCTGCAAAACAAACCCTCGAAGAGGGAAAATGGAAAAGTTAAGTCGTAGTCGGTATAATAAGACCGCAGCTGATATAGGATAAACATGAAGAGAAAGCCTTGAAAGTAAGGTAGATCTTAACTAAAACCATAAAAGTATCCGCATCTGGTAGGTAGATGTTGACTAGAACCATAAATAGTCCATAGCTGGTATCAAATAAGCCACATCTGGTACTAGTTAGTCTGTAGCTGGTATCAGATAGTCCGCAACTTGAACATTCCTTTACTCTAAAAGAAAGAGGGATTCCACAGCTGGTATTCCGCAGCTGGTATTCCGTAGCTGGTAACATTTAGTCGGCGGATTCACATCGGATACCCACAACTGTGTGGATACACCGCAAAGAATTCTTCGTGAGACTCTAGAAAAGTACAAATTAAAAGCCGGACCTAGACCAATCTTCTAACCTTGGAGTTTAATGATTATAAGAAAAGGAGCTTAAAGATCATTAGTAAACTCCAAGGGGGAGAGGGAGGCTGAATGAGAAGTATCAATATATAATATTTGGAGTATGAATGATGAAGCAGAAGGTCTGAACTGAGAGGAAGTTCAATCTTATTTTCATAAGGTTGTTGGGGAAGTACCCATATAATGGTACTCTCAGGAGGATGTCAGACTAGAAGCCGAGGTTTATGTCACGAAGAATTGAGGGTTGGACCCTAACTTGAGTGGGTAATTAATAATTACTCAAAAGTACAAAAGCTCAAGTAAGTCTAAGATAATGAAGTTGGATGAAGAAGATGTCGGAGGACAATCAAAGCTTGAGAAGCTCAAAGACTGAAGGAGTTTGACCATACCAAAACATCAGACCAAAAGAAAGATTCCTTTCATGGAACCTAAAGAAACCAAAAGGAAGATAACTAGTATGAACTAGAAGCCATGATTGGATGGACTAAATGAGTCTAATCCATTCGTAGGACTAAACAACCAGGACCATGCCTATTATAAATACCTTACGAAGTACCATTACATTCGTTATGGTAGTAAGGGAAAAACAATACCTTACTTCAAACCAATCCTTTAGACTTAAGCTTTGGATCACCGCTGCTGATAGAACCAAGCTTTGAGTAACCAGATAGGAAGCTGTTATTACAACCAATAGTAAAGACTATTAGCATAAAAAGATGTCCTAATCCAAGGATCTTTGGATAGCAAGACTATAAGCTTAGAGTGTTAGAAGAAATCCTAGAATTAAAGAAAGTATCAGTGCCAGACATCAGAAGACTCCAGGAAGGATCTGGATAAGGGATATATCCAATTATATCTACTGAGATCACTATGGAGTTTGAAGGATTGTGATATGTTCAAGTCCGTTCCACTTTTCGAAACATGAGAGCGTTCGAACTTCGGGGCGAAGTTCAGTTTAAGGGGGAGAGGCTGTAATATCCCAGGTTTAGAGGCTATAAAATGAGAAAACACCAAAGTGTGCATTGCATTCATGCATAGAAAATCCGGGGAATTTTCGCGCTTTCAAATAAAACTTACCATAGTAACTGAAGTTTCACTTGACTTCCTGGAATTGAAGTAGATCATCAAGTCAAGCGCTATAAACTTCACTGTGATCTTTACTAAAACCCTGTTTTGGGTAGAGAGGATTTGATCTATGAGCTAGATCAAATGGAATTAGCTTTACAACAAACAACACCTTAAGTAAGGGTCAACTACAAGATTCTATAAAAGATCTCAACATGACATTCCTTACAACAACACATGAATAATTAAGAAACTATTCTTTACTTATCTTTTCCATGTCTTTTACTAAATAAATGTTTCTACCATGATTCTCATGGTGTATCTTCAACTAATTTTGTGTGTGATATAATTCAATTGTAAACTTATTAATAAATAAGGTAAATCACAGGGTCTAAAGTGCATAAAGGCCACACATTCTTATTTAAATCATAACTTATTAAATATATGGAATATCATAAAACTGAATCCATTTACATTACAAGTTATAGTTCAAACTATTTGAATAAAACTACTCATGAGTATTTTGAAACTCATATGATCATGCCTTGGTGCAATCAAACACCAACTATTCAAAATTGAGGAATAACCTTCAACCTTGACTTTTTGACCAATATTATAATATAAATCCAATCAAATATGATATAGTGACTCATCCACAATAATAAAACCATCCACAAGATATTTAGTAACAAATGCCACTTGGCTATCCAAATATAATTCATATGAGAGGATAATGATCATGCCACATAGGATGAAAATATCTACATGACTTGCATCCCAAGATTTGCCACCTCATGCTCAAAGGATTGCTATGGATGAGGGCATGACAACCAAGCACCTTATTCATCAAACCAAAACATTAGTCACCCACCTATGTGTCATGACACTAGAGCTTGCCCAAGCCTATAAAAGGAGCCACACCCTTCATCCATTTGATCATCTTGTAGCATGACACAAGGAAACCAACACATAGAGCCACTCCATACATTAGCTAGGATCAAGATGAAGAAGCTAGGAGGTGGAGGCATACCACAAGATGCAGGTTTACCAGAATTCCAGAAGAACAAGCTACATAAGATACCAAGGTAGAATTCCTAGGCAAACCATATATTTAGAGGATCATATCATCATCTCTTGAGTAGGACCTTAGGTTATAAAAAGACATTTAGAAGATGGTAACCATATCCATGTTTATCCTAGAGAATACTAGAGTAGTATTAAATCTTATTTATTCAAACCAAACTTTAATCTTGGAGGTGAGAGCCATGTTCTATTAGTGAAACATAACCAAAGCTTATACCCATACCCTAATCTTAGTTGTGTATCACTTGGGTGATCACCACTAAAACCCTAAACAACATTGGAATTCCAATCCATGGATTACTTTGGATCATAAATAGAACCCTGCCATGCCTCATGCCTATTTTATACTTCAATTAGTGAAGCTTATGCAAAACCTTAAACCTTTTCACTTAGGATGCAATTCACATAAAATATTGTTTCCTAACTTGTGTATCATAGATCACAAGTATAAACCAAGCTAGTTATACCTAAACTTAAATGTTATTTAAGTGATTAGAGTGAAACCATTATCCAATTCTATTTTGCCTTCAAGTAACTTGTTTAGTGGACCAAATGAAATAGTGTTTTATAAAATAGAATCACCTTAGCAAGTGAATTGAATTTATTGAGCATAGGATTTATCTTAATTGAGTTAAACTAAAGTTTATGAATCAAGATTAGTAATCATAGAGATGATCCAAACCATTTTCTTAAACCCTTGTAAACAATTCTCTACATAAAATCATGCACCATCCCATTCTCATTACCATTTATTTTGAACTCTAGACATAATTAAAATAAGATGAACAATCAATATTGTTTAGCACTAGCAAAATATAATGTGTTCATCATGCATTGATTATAAAATTCAAATCACCTAAATACATTGAGTTCCTAAATTAAAAGGGAACTAAAATAAAAACATAGTTCCATATCTATTTTCATTAAACCTCACAACATATTAGTCTAATCATGAACTAAATATTTATTTACAAAGCAACACTATGCGATAAGCAATATTACCAAATTATTTTGATACTCAAATATTTTTGAACCTGCAAGGCAAAACAGAATTCAAAATTGAATTCAAAAACAAAATAGAAAATAGAATTATAAAAACAGAAATAGAAAAGAGAAGAGAGAGAGGAGCTTACCTGGTGGACCGCAGCAGCCCATCAGACCAGCCCATGTCGAAGCCCAGCCCACGAACAAACCAGCCCATCACCACGTACCGTTTCGTCGCTGGCAGGAAACAAAAGGAGGTCGTCGTCTTCTTCTTCCCAGGCGACAGCGCGACGAGCTCGCTAGCCACGTCCCTCGCCAAGGATAGGGATGGCCCCGGACGCCGCAGAAGCTCTCAGAACCATGCCCAACCTCTCTCGCGTCCGTCTGATCCACAAAGCTTCAAGATTCACGCTCATGACAGCGTCGTCATCACCGTTCCATCTCCACCACTGCCGCCGGTAGAATGACGAACCAGACCTCGCCGAGCTCCATAAATAGGCCAGGAGCTTCCCCAGGAAACCCTAGAACCTCGCCGACCCTCCATTCCTTCTCAGTCGCCTTCTATCTCTCGTGCTTTTCCACTTACTGTCGCCGGCATCGATGAAGAACACGGCGGTACATGCCACCCCAGCCCCTGGCGCGTGGTCGAGGAGAAGCGCCTGGCGCCGTAGAGCATCTGGGAGGAGCCAGGCATCCAGGGGGGTTGTGTGGTGGATCAATTTCGGCGTTCCCTTCTGCAGCACATCGCCAGAGATCGCCAATCGCCGTCGCCTCCGTCAGCAATCCTCGTCGTCGACCACACCATCGTGTTCAGGGTAAGCTTGCGCATCTGAAGAGCTAGATCTTGCTTCCTATAACCCTCTGTAGCCCTCGATCGATAGTTCGCCGGAGAGCACCGCCGCGGGACATGTCTTCCGACATGGTTCCGGTGATTCCCTCGCCAAGCCATCACCACCACTAGCCTCAGCAGGTCATGGAGGTTCCGAAAACCCTAATCGCACGTCCCGGGAGGCAGTAAATCGGCGGCGCCGTCCGCAGCTGGCCGCCGGCGTTTAAACGCCGGTGAGGTCAAACACCACGGTCAAAGTGGACCGGTCGTTGCTTGCGTGGCTGCTGAGGTGGACACAGGTCCCACCTGTCCGTGTACGTGGGTGTGTACCGTTTGGGTACGTTTAGATTTTTAGTTTATTTATGAATTCCAGAAAATCATTGAAATTTTGCAAAATCATAGAAAATTCATTTTAACTCAGAAAAATATAAATAATATATCAAAATTCTCACAAAAATAAACTCTATTCAAATAAAATATAAAACAAAAATGTGTGTCAAAATAAAAATTCACTTATTTTTAACTTTATTAATTAGGCCTTTTCAATTATTTAAAACCCAATTTGAATTCAATAAATTAGATAAGTTAAAAATTAAATGTTAGTTATTCAGTAACTAAATAAAATATTAAGATTAGTTTTATTTATCATATTTCATTAATTTAAATATGAGTGAGAATTCATAAACCCTAATTTGCAAATTGTTGTTTTATATTTTTCTTTAACTAATAATAAAACAAGAAAATATTAAAGGCTAATATTATTTTGGTAACTCAATTTTTTTTACTTAAACATCTTTGATTAACAAATTAATTATATTAAAACCTAAGAACAATTGTTAAACCCTATTTTTAATTAAACCCAAAATAGGAGTTACCCTAATTATAATTCTTGTGAAAATTAATAACATGCTAAAACCATTATTAATTTTGTTTCTAAGTAATTAATGACCACATCTCTATTGTCAATTATCATTTTAAAAGTTGAAACATAATTTAGAAACCCTAATTCTATTATAAGTAAGACCTTGAACCCATTAATTTAGGTGTTCATCATAAATTGTTTCAATTCTAAAAAAACCTAAGGGTTTAGCCCATATGATCATATAAACTTCACATTAATTATAGAACCTTGCTAAGCAACAAATATATGCATGCTCATGATCCATTAGGATAAAAACAATTCACATAAGATTACCATTTCATGTCTTTATTTTTGGTTAAACCTATATGATCCACTAGTGTCACACAGGTATAAACCCTAACTTGTTAATATATTAGCACCATTGATCACCATACCACATCATTGAAATCAATCTCAACCATCAAAACCTAGTAGAACTATAATGATGAACCCTAGTATCAACCTTGTGTAGTAATTCACATTACATGCTCCTATTTAACTAAACCCTACTTAAGGAATCTTAAGCCACCTAGCTTAGAAACTTTAGTGATTACTTAGTGAATCAAACAAGAAGATATAGTAAACCCTAACTCATAGCAACACCTTGACCATCATTCTTTGATATAATACCTATGATCAACCTTAGTAACAAATCTACCCATAATTGTTGTATATAGATCCATCCAACTTAAGAACCTAACTAGTCCCTAATAATGAACTAAATGAAACCAATAGTAAACCCTAGAAGCACTTAGATCCTATTTAAAGTACTTCTTATTCTTAATCAACCTGTTCTTCAAAAGTTATTCTTTTGAAGTATAATACAAGTAATCATCAACCATGTCATGTAGAACTTTAAAAAAAAATTGACAACTGTTCTTTACATATTATTCCACTACCATCCTTTGTGTATATAATTGTTATGTTGCATTATATTACTTGCTTATGCTATTCATATAACCAAACCTTAATAAGAACCTTGTTTGAGAACCATTTTAAAAGTGTAACAAACCCTAAATAAATCTTCACAACTCACCAATCTTAAATCATCGAGGTTAGGTTACGCTCGGGACGATTGCATCTCATACTATGCATTATAGCATCTTTGCCAGTTCTTTAAACATTGTCCTTACCGGACAATGATGGTATTTCAGAATTTGGAGTTCTCACGAATCGAAGCTTTTGCCTGCATAATCTTGCAGTCAATAAAGGCAAGTTCATCGCTTGCTCATGTCATTTGATTATTTTTATCAAATTATATGCAAAGTACTATACTTATCACTCTTGCATTGAAAAGCAAATATTATTTTACAATTATGAATATGACTATGTGGTGGGCAATGGAACCATGGTATGTGTTCATTGGTGGAGGTTCCATTGCAAGGGTACTATTCATCTAGGACTAAGTACCAATGCCGTCCAGTGATTCTAGCGCCGTACATATCGCGTTGACCATAAGATCTATAATGGCTCTGGGGAAGCCAGCTGTATCTTTTCCCTCTCGCATGCCAACGGACTGGTAATAAGGGTTGCCCGGATCAGTCTATCTTTGGTAAAGGTGGGGACATGTGGTCCTGCATAGTCTACCATTAGATACAGGAGAGGGTAGACTTATTATTGGTCTATGAAGGATTGTAAGGGTTGTCCGGATCAGTCTATCTATGGTGTATAGGACAGGGCACATAAGTTGTTCGGATCAGTCTACCTTAACGGTATAGGAGAGAACAAGTGCATGTGTTAGTCTACCCATAGATATAGGAGAGGACAGACTTACAAAAGGGTGGGTCTGCGAGGTCGCGGAGAAGGCGGTGTGGGCTTGGTTCTTATACCTGACCTCACACCAAAGGAAGTGTGGACAAGCTCATGACTTGGTTGGCAACAAGGTTAAGTTCTCTTATGGGAAAAGTAACGCACCTCTACAGAGGATACTGAATTGTGACTGTCACTCCTTGTTCCGGGAAGGGAACTGCGAACGCGGCAGGAAAGGAACTCCATGAAGTTCTAGTCAACCTGTGAAGACTGACGGGCATAGTTTTCAGAATAAAATAAACCTTTTGAAGAAATGTTTATGAAAACTTGCATTTGCCTATGACTTTACGGTCCGTGGCTGTAGCTAGTGCATGATACACCTATTTCCCTAATATGAACTTGCTAAGTACGCTCGTACTCATCCCACTCTTAAATCCCCAGCTTAGCTATGGAGGCACCGGGAGGATAAACTACCGTGGAACTCGAAGACAAAGGAGTCAACTCGCAACAAGATGGAGAATCCAAGCAAAGAAGTCAATGAAGTCAACTGCTGCAAGCAACTTAAGTGGAAACTTAGACTAGTAATAGAAGGGAGCCTTTCCCTAATCTTAGAACCTAAGTAGCTAGAATTCTATAGCAAGCCTAGTATCTCTGGAGATAGTGATAGCAATAAGTTAGTTTACAAGTCGTTCTTCTGGAACTTTATTTGAAGTTTTACCTCACTGTAAAGTAGGAGGCTGTGTTGATCTTCTGTAAACAGTTTATGTATCCTTCTATAGACATACCTTGGACTCGCATATGTTTGTGTTGTACCACTCTGAGGGATGTAATATGAGTGGAACGGTGTTTCACTTGTGTTATGTCAACGACTTGTGTACTACACCATGCAGTGGTACGCTGGGTCACCACACCTTGCTTTATCAATCCGGCTCTGGGTGATTTCATCCCGAGCGTCTCTCGCATGATGTTTTGAACCGCTGGCCTGCACCGTGGTTTTCTCCTTCTGCTGAACTAGATTATTTCCCAATATCGCGAGAATTTCTAGGGCACCACGGTGAGCTTGTGCCATGGATCCTTTGGGGCGCTGGTTGATGAGGTATGCAGCGAGGTTAGTTGTTGCTCCCGCAACGTTCTTCGGCCGTGGCATGCCCGCGGTGTCCGTGGTCATGAAGGACTTGGTTAGATTCGACGTTACTTCTCTAGCGTCGTCTTTTGAGAGCCTAGACAGTCTCGACCGATGTTTTCCCACCCCAGGAGTGCTTCGAGAAGCGCTTCCTTGTGAAGCTCTCCGTCGCTCGCTGGATCGTTCTGCCGCAGATAGACGTCTCTCGAGGGTAGCTTGCTCTCTCGACAGGTGCTCCCGGTTTTTCTCTAGTATAGAGCGGTATGCGTTTAGGGTTCCAACCGAGGTTCCTGCGGGGAGCGGGGTGTTGTTAAGTACGGCTGCCCTGGCCGCTGCCCACTCCTCGTCTGCGATGGTGTAATCGCTATCGCGATTGCTGGCGCTATTTTCGAAGCTTGATCTCCTGCTAGAACGAGGCGTGCGGTCTGCGTCTCCTCCGTGCCTTGTGTTTCCTGTGTTGTTGGTGGCGTAGACCTGATGATGCGCTGATCTTCGGGTGGATCTCCGGGCAATGTTGCCGACACTGTCTTCTCCCGACGAGTATCGGGCATTGCAGATGAACGGTGTGTCGCTTGACCCCAAGCCGTGCCTGGCGTCGCAGTTCGAGCAATAGTAGGAGGTTAATTCCGAGGATGTGGGTTCATCGGATCCTACTGACATTGAGGACGCCGAACGGGGAGTCGAGGGCGCGGGTGAACTCATCGATTCTGTCAGGCCAGCCAACAAATCGAGTGATGATGATGCGCTAGGACTTGTTGATCCAGAGGTGGGCGATTCCAGTAGCTGAAGAATTCCCTCCGCGTTGACGTTGTAGTGGACACTGCCGATGGTCATTGATACGTCTCCGACGTATCGATAATTTCTTATGTTCCATGCCACATTATTGATGATATCTACATGTTTTATGCACACTTTATGTCATATTCGTGCATTTTCTGGAACTAACCTATTAACAAGATGCCGAAGTGCCGGTTCTCGTTTTCTCGCTGTTTTTGGTTTCAGAAATCCTAGTAACAAAATATTCTCGGAATTGGACGAAATCAACGCCCAGGTTCCTATTTTGCCCGGAAGCATCCAGAACACCCGAGAGCAGCCAGAGGGAAGCCCTGGGGGCCCCACACGCCACCCTGGCGCGGCCAGAGGGGGGGCTGCGCCGCCCTATGGTGTGGTGGCCCCAGGCCCCCTCCGAGGCTGCCCTTTCGCCTATATAAGGTCCCTGACCTAAAAACCCCGATGGAAGAAGCCACGGTACGAGAAAAGTTCCAGAGCCGCCGCCATCGCGAAGCCAAGATCTGGGGGACAGGAGTCTCTGTTCCGGCACGCCGCCGGGACGGGGAAGTGCCCCCGGAAGGCTCCTCCATCGACACCACCGCCATCTTCATCACCGCTGCTTGTCTCCCATGAGGAGGGAGTAGTTCTCCATCGAGGCTCGGGGCTGTACCGGTAGCTATGTGGTTAATCTCTCTCTATGTACTTCAATACAATAATCTCATGAGCTACCTTACATGATTGAGATTCATATGATGATGCTTGTAATCTAGATGTCATTATGCTAGTCAAGTGGGTTTTACTTATGTGATCTCCGGAGACTCCTTGTCCCACGTGTGTAAAGGTGACGAGTGTGTGCACCGTGTGGGTCTCTTAGGCTATATTTCACGGAATACTTATTCACCGTTATGAATGGCGTAGTGAAGTGCTTATTCATATCTCTTTATGATTGCAATGTGTTTTGTATCACAATTTATCTATGTGCTACTCTAGTGATGTTATTAAAGTAGTTTTATTCCTCCCGCACGGTGTAATGGTGACAGTGTGTGCATCCGTGTTAGTACTTGGCGTAGGCTATGATTATGATCTCTTGTAGATTATGAAGTTAACTATTGCTATGATGGTATTGATGTGATCTATTCCTCCTACATGGTGTGAAGGTGACGAGTGTGCATGCTATGTTAGTACTTGGTTTAGTCGTGTCGATCTTTCATGCACTCTAAGGTTATTTAAATATGAACATTGAATTGTGGAGCTTGTTAACTCCGGCATTGAGGGTTCGTGTAATCCTACGCAATGTGTTCATCATCCAACAAGAGAGTGTAGAGTATGCATTTATCTATTCTGTTATGTGATCAAAGTTGAGAGTGTCCACTAGTGAAAGTCTAATCCCTAGGCCTTGTTCCTAAATACTGCTATCGCTGCTTGTTTATTGTTTTACTGCGTTACTACTGCTGCGTTACTACTGCTTGTTTACTTCCTACAATATTACTACCATCAACTGCACGCTAGTAAGCTATTTTCTGGCGCCGTACTACTGCTCATACTTATTCATACCACCTATATTTCACTATCTCTTCGCCGAACTAGTGCACCTATTAGGTGTGTTGGGGACACAAGAGACTTCTTGCTTTGTGGTTGCAGAGTTGCTTGAGAGGGATATCTTTGACCTCTTCCTCCCTGAGTTCGATAAACCTTGGGTGATCCACTTAAGGGAAAACTTGCTGCTGTTCTACAAACCTCTGCTCTTGGAGGCCCAACACTGTCTACAGGAAAAGAAGCGTGAGTAGACATCAAGCACTTTTCTAGCGCCGTTGCCGGGGAGGAAAGGTAAAAGGTACTCACACTCCGGATCTCGGCTACTAAGCTATTTTCCGGCGCCATTGTAAGTAATCGAAGCTATTTCCTTTAGACTCTGCAATTGCGACATTTGGTTTATTGTTTACACTAGTTAGGCATAATGGACAACAATGACCTTCTTATTCTATTTCCTGATTTAATACATGGATGGTTTGATGCGAAAATTAAAAAACCCATGGAACATATTAATATGAATGCTTTGAACACTATTGTTGCTAATGCTATGGAAAATTCTAAGCTTGGGGAAGCTGGCTTTGATGAGCATGATATTTTTAGTCCCCCAAGCATTGAGGAGAAAATTTACTTTGATGATACTATGCCTCCTATATTTGATGATGAGAATAATAATGATAGCTACTTTGTTGAATTTGCTCCCACTACAACTAATAAAATTGATTATGCCTATGTGGAGAGTAATAATTTTATGCATGAGACTCATGATAAGAATGCTTTATGTGATAGTTATATTGTTGAGTTTGCTCATGTTGCTACTGAAAGTTATTATGAGAGAGGAAAATATGGTTGTAGAAATTTTCATGTTACTAAAATGCCTCTCTATGTGCTGAAATTTTTGAAGCTACACTTGTTCTATCTTCCTATGCTTGCCACTATACTCTTCATGAACTTGTTTATTTACAAGATTCCTATGCATATGAAGCATGTTAGACTTAAATGTGTTTTGAATTTGCCTCTTGCTGCTCTCTTTTGCTTCAAATACTATTTCTTGCGAGTGCATCATTAAAATTGCTGAGCCCATCTTAATGGCTATAAAGAAAGAACTTCTTAGGAGATAACCCATGTGTTTATTTTACTACAGCAATTTTTGTTTTGTTGAGTCTTGGAAGTTGTTTACTACTGTAGCAACCTCTCCTTATCACGTTTTTGTGCCAAGTAAAGTTTCTATGTTAAAGTTGATACTATATTTGGGATTACTGCGCAGAAACAGATTTGTCATTCGTCACGAATTCTGGCATAAGTCTCGTAAAAAATTCGAAAAAATCTGCAAAATTACGAGCGTGATCCTCAGATATGTACGCAACTTTCATTAGTTTTGAGTTTTTCCGTTTGAGCAAGTTAAGTGCCCCTTTCAGGTTCGTCTTTACAGACTGTTCTGTTTTTGACAGATTCTGCCTTTTATTTCGCATTGCCGCTTTTGTTAAGTTGAATGAGTTTCTTTGTTCCATTAACTTTCAGAAGTTTTGTGCAATGTCCAGAAGTGTTAAGAATGATTGTGTCACCTCTGAACATGTGAATTTTGATTATGCACTAACCCTCTAATGAGTTTGCTTGAAGTTTGGTGTGGCAGAAGTTTTCAAGGGTCAATAGAAGAGGGTGATATAATGTGATCGAGAAGAGTGAAAGGTATAAGCTTGGGGATGCCCCGGTGGTTCATCCCTGTATATTTTAAGAAGACTCAAGCATCTAAGCTTGGGGGTGCCCAAGGCATCCCCTTCTTCATCGACAACTTATCAGGTCATTTCTAGTGAAACTATATTTTTATTCGGTCACATCTTATGTACTTTACTTGGAGCGTCTGTTTGTTTTTATTTTTGTTTTGTTTGAATAAGTTCATCCTTGTGTGGGAGAGAGACACGCTCCGCTGGTTCATATGAACACATGTGTTCTTAGCTTTTAATGTTCATGGCGAAGGTTGAAACTGCTTCGTTAATTGTTATATGGTTGGAAACAGAAAATGCTACATGTAGTAATGAGTAAAATGTCTTGGATAATGTGATACTTGGCAATTGTTGTGCTCATGTTTAAGATCTTGCATCATATACTTTGCACCCATTAATGAAGAAATACATAGAGCTTGCTAAAATTTGGTTTGCATAATTGGTCTCTCTAAAGTCTAGATAATTTCTAGTATTGAGTTTTGAACAACAAGGAAGATGGTGTAAAGTCTTATAATGTTTACAATATGTCTTTTATGTGAGTTTTGCTGCACCGGTTCATCCTTGTGTTTGTTTCAAATAACCTTGCTAGCCTAAGCCTTGTATCGAGAGGGAATACTTCTCATGCATCCAAAATCCTTGAGCCAACCACTATGCCATTTGTGTCCACCATACCTACCTACTACATGGTATTTCTCCGCCATTCCAAAGTAAATTGCTTGAGTGCTACCTTTAAATAATTCAAAATTTATCACCTCTTATTTGTGTCAATGTTTTATAGCTCATGAGGAAGTATGTGGTGTTTTATCTTTCGATCTTGTCATTTACTTTTGACAGACTTTCACAATGGACTAGTGGCACATCCGCTTATCCAATAATTTTGCAAAAACAGCTGGCAATGGGGTTCCCAGCCCCAATTAATTAACTTTCATTAATAATTCTCTTCACATGTTTTGCTCTGATTCATCAGTAAGCAACTTAATTTTGCAAATAGACACTCCTCCATGGTATGTGAATGTTGGAAGGCACCCGAGGATTCGGTTAGCCATGGCTTGTGTAAGCAAAAGGTTGGGAGGAGTGTCATCTAATAAATAAAACTAAAGTACATGTGTAAACAAAAGAGAAGAGGGATGATCTACCTTGCTGGTAGAGATAACGTCCTTCATGGGAGCCGCTCTTGAAAGTCTGGTTGATGAGGTAGTTAGAGTGCCCACTACCATTCGTTGACAACAACAAACACCTCTCAAAATTTTACTTTTTATGCTCTCTTTATGTTTTCAAAATAAAAGCTCTAGCACAAATATAGCAATCGATGCTTTCCTCTTTGAAGGACCTTTCTTTTACCTTTATGTTGAGTCAGTTCACCTATTTCTCTTCATCCCAAGAAGCAAACACTTGTGTGAACTGTGCATTGATTCTTACATACTTGCTTATTGCATTTGTTATATTACTCTATGTTGACAATTATCCACGAGATATACATGTTACAAGTTGAAAGCAACCGCTGAAACTTAATCTTCCATTGTGATTGCTTCAATGTCTATACTTTAAATTATTGCTTTATGAGTTAACTCTTTTGCAAGACTTATTGATGCCTGTCTTGAAAGTGCTATTCATGAAAAGTCATTGCTTTATGATTCAGTTGTTTACTCATGTCATTAGCATTGTTTTGATCACTGCATTCATTACATATGTTTACAATATGATCAAGTTTATGACGGCATGTCACTTCAGAAATTATCTTTGTTATCGTTTTACCTGCTCGGGACGAGCAGAACTAAGCTTGGGGATGCTGATACGTCTCCGACGTATCGATAATTTCTTATGTTCCATGCCACATTATTGATGATATCTACATGTTTTATGCACACTTTATGTCATATTCGTGCATTTTCCGGAACTAACCTATTAACAAGATGCCGAAGTGCCACTTCTCGTTTTCTGCTGTTTTTGGTTTCAGAAATCCTAGTAACGAAATATTCTCGGAATTGGACGAAATCAACGCCCAGGTTCCTATTTTTCCCGGAAGCATCCAGAACACCCGAGAGCAGCCAGAGGGAAGCCCTGGGGGCCCCACACGCCACCCTGGCGCGGCCAGAGGGGGGCCGCGCCGCCCTATGGTGTGGTGGCCCCAGGCCCCCTCCGAGGCTGCCCTTTCGCCTATATAAGGTCCCTGACCTAAAAACCCCGACGGAAGAAGCCACGGTACGAGAAAAGTTCCAGAGCCGCCGCCATCGCGAAGCCAAGATCTGGGGGACAGGAGTCTCTGTTCCGGCACGCCGCCGGGACGGGGAAGTGCCCCCGGAAGGCTCCTCCATCGACACCACCGCCATCTTCATCACCGCTGCTGTCTCCCATGAGGAGGGAGTAGTTCTCCATCGAGGCTCGGGGCTGTACCGGTAGCTATGTGGTTAATCTCTCTCTATGTACTTCAATACAATAATCTCATGAGCTGCCTTACATGATTGAGATTCATATGATGATGCTTGTAATCTAGATGTCATTATGCTAGTCAAGTGGGTTTTACTTATGTGATCTCCGGAGACTCACCGTGTGGGTCTCTTAGGATATATTTCACAGAATACTTATTCACTGTTATGAATGGCGTAGTGAAGTGCTTATTCATATCTCTTTATGATTGCAATGTGTTTTGTATCACAATTTATCTATGTGCTACTCTAGTGATGTTATTAAAGTAGTTTTATTCCTCCTGCACGGTGTAATGGTGACAGTGTGTGCATCCGTGTTAGTGTTACCACCCGATTTTGGCCAAATCAGGAGGTGGGCCGTAAGTGAAGATGGGCTTGAAGGACGCACACGTGGAGCATCTTTGAAGCGGCTTTGCGCTGAGAGTTTGGGCCAAGTTGCCCGTGTATCTGTAACATATTAGGTCGCATTGTAATTTAGATTAAGAGATAGAGTCCGGCCCGTGCACGGTTAGGTGCACGCCCCAATTAGAAAGTCCCTTGGACTATAAATATGTATCTAGGGTTATCGGAAAAGGAGGACAATCATCGTTCAACCAACACAAATCAGGCGCATCGCCACCCCTTTCTTCGAGGGTTTCTCCCGGGTAAGCACCATGCTGCCTAGATCGCATCTAGCGATCTAGGCAGTACACGTTTATTCGTCAACCTTGTACTGCTCGTGCTGAAGCCTTGTTGATGGCGAGCAGTGCTATTTATCCTTAGGTGTTTAGGGGCTTGCATTGATGCTTTCACGTACATATCTGCGTGGCAATGCCGTCCCTCGACACCTAGCTGCCCTTACGTCTATCCAGACGTAAGGGCAGCATCTTGCTTATTCGTTACTTAGTATATCCGATCCGTTATGGTTGCTCCTTGCTCCGCAAGGATTAGTTTAATATCTGCATAGTTAGGCCTTACGCTGGGGTCGGAGGATCCGGTGGTGCGCTAGATGTTGTTCACCGTCCCTGCGAGGGATGTTCCGGGAATCGACGTCATGTTGGTTTTTAGGTCTCTCGTAGGGGTGGTTTGCATCGTCTTCCGTAGCTGCTAGGCCCGATCACACGTAGGACGTTCCGGTTATGCGGTGAAAACCCTAAACTGTCGTGGATCGTTTTAGCTTTGTCCTGATCAAGCAGGATCCCCATGCCATTGTAAATCCAACGTGAAACATGGGGCGATCGGCTCCTTGAGCCGATCCACAGGGAAACCTGAGAGCTGATAGGGCTCGTATTTAATGTTTACGTGTCTACCATGTAGGGACAATCGAAACACTAACACCTTCCTGATCGGGTCTAGGTCAGGTTGCACGCCCTAGCAACCGCCAGGACGTTTTGCCAGAAGATTTGCGGGACGACGCGAGGTGCCAGGGATCCACTAAGCGGCCCTGGGAGCTTCCCGGCTCTTCGTGTTGCTCAGCCATTGCCCGTCGGTGGGTTTTGGAGGGTAACACATTCTGGCACGCCCGGTGGGACACCTTCTGCAACATCCACGTCAACATCGGCATCCGAGATGGCGGAGGAACATATCACATACGAGGATCTTCCTCCTGATCACAAGAAGAAGTACGATGAGCTGAAGGCCATCATTGAGGCCGAACTCATCGGCTTCTTTGAGAAGACCCGTTCGCACGGTATCAGGTTCAAAGGATTCACGCCACAAGGCGTCCTCGAAGGGATAGATCTATCTCTCCCTTCAGATGAACGTACCAGAGCCCTGCGACAGGAAATCAACTACGTGGTGGCCCATTCACTGCATCGGCATGCTGAGAGCCTGGTCAATTCTTTGGAGCGCGTCGCGCTCCGTGTGGTGCAAGAGATCATGGAGAGTCGGTACTCCCCGACGGGACCTGCTCTAGGAACTCACCAAGGAGAGGTGCAACTCCACACCAGGCCACCATTGCCGTATGCGATGGCAGCTCCACAGCAACAAGGTTCACCGGCATACGTTGTCTACAAGGTTGGAGGGGATCCGGGCGACTACCGGTTCTTATATGAGCCGCCCAAGGAGATCCCACACGGATACGTGTGCACGTATGTGCCGGACCGCAACAACCGGACGCAGGCGATCCAGGCTCCGCCAGGAGGGATTGCCGGAGCAGGAGCCATTGTTCCGGCAGGAGGAACGACTGCAGCAGCGGGGAGTTTGGGAGCGGAAGCTGAGAAACAGGCGTGGCTAGCCAGGTATACCACCGCACCAGTCCAGGAAAGCTCAGCTGCCACCACCTCCACCGCAGATCAGATCAGCGCAGTCCTGAGAGATCAGTTCGGCATCTTGCCGAAGAAGAAGGTAATCGGCTATTCCAAGCCGTACCCCAATGAGTTTGACCTAATCCCACTGCCACCTAAGTACCGGCTCCCGGACTTCACCAAATTCGGTGGGTTGGAAGGGTCTAGCTCCATCGAGCACGTGAGCCGATACTTGGCCCAGCTAGGCATGGCCTCGGCATCGGATCAGCTACGGGTGAGGTGCTTCTCGCAATCCCTCACCGGTCCCGCTTTTGGATGGTACACCTCGCTGCAGCCAAATTCGGTGCGATCATGGAAGCAGTCTGGAGGAACAGTTTCACACCCAATACCATTCGGAAGCTACCGAAGCTGGTATTGCCGAACTAGCACGAGTTCGGCAGAAGCGAGGAGAGACAGCTCTACGAGTACATCCAACGTTTCAGAACTGTCAAGAACCGATGCTATTCGGTTCACTTAACTGATAAAGAGGCAGTCGAGCTGGCCGTGGCAGGCCTTGCAGCGTCGTTCAAGGATCTGACGTTCCAAGTGGAGTACAACTCATTGACGCACCTGGTCAGTAGGCTGACCTTATATGAACATCGCCATCCAGAACTGTACCAAGACAAGTTCAAGCGCGCGATCAGCCTGGTCAATGCTGATGAGGATGAAGATTCTGCGGAAGATCAGGAAGTTGCAGTAGCCGAGTGGACTCGGACGCCAGTACCGGTGTCCCGCAAATGGGTGAATCCACCGGGGCCTCCAAGAGGGTTGGACTTTGACGTGACCAAGACCGAACGGATCTTCGATCCGCTACCGAAAGAGAAACAGCTTGAAGCTACCCGAAGGCCACAAGATCCCTACGGCGCAGGAGATGAACAAGAGGCCATACCGCAAATGGCATCATACGTTCACGCACGCCACCAACGACCGCAAAGTATTGCGCGCACAAATTCGGATGGCGATAGAATCAGGCCGATTAACTTTCGGACAGTTTGCCATGAAGGTAGACATGCGTCCGTTTACCGAACGTCAACATGGTGGACCTAAGCCACTCCATAAGAGAGCCAGGGTTCTCTTTCGATGTCAATATGGCAGGGCTTGTGAGCCGCCATGGCAAGGACAAAGCAGAGAGCAGCCACTCTCGTGGCAAAGATAAAGAGGAGGCCGTTCCACGCGACCGGCCCCAAGATGATGATAGACGGTACCTGACCGAGGAGGAGGTGAGAAGCATACGGTATCAGCGCCCACTCTCCGTGCACCTCCTCAACAAATATGAGCAGCAGTATGACCGACGTCGGCGCTACGACGAAGACGACGAAAAATATCGTCGGTCTAATGCAGAAAGCAGGGGGTATCGTCAGTATGATGGAAGCAACGACGGGTACGAACGTCGCGCTAGAGGGAGGTCAAGGGAACAAGACAACGTGGATAAGCACTGGAACTGTCCCTTCTTCAAACATTGCTGGGACTCAGGAATGAGCCGATTGCCAACAATCGAGAACTGCCCAGAATGCAGACAACACAGAAGGAGGGCAAACGAGGTTTCAGTGTTCGAGCGCCTAGGACCTCTCCCACCACATAACAAGCGAGCTGAGTCATCTCAAGAAGAGGACTTCGAGGAGTCCGATGGAGAAGAAGATAGGTATCACCGGCCAAGGTGGTGCCCTGATGGACTCAGCCATTCTCAAAAGCGTAGAGTGCAGCGGCTGCGAAACCTGGAAGAAGCCGAGGCACAGTACCTGTACACGTTGAGAAGAGCGCGGCCCGATCTGGCCGCGAAGATTCAGCAAACCATGGAGACGAAGGCGCGCCCGCCAAAGAAAGTATGGCGCCCAAAACAGGCGAAAGCCGATGCACAGGCATCGGCTGATGCCGATGCACAGGCATCGGCTGATACAAACATGGTATCCGTGATCCGGACAGAGTAGCAGGTCCAAGACATTGGACGTACGTGGCAAGGCCGATCCCTGCGATCGGCCCTCAAAAAATATAAAAAGCAAAGGATTTTATCTCCAACACGTCACGTAGCTACAGTGGAAATCCAAGAAGTTGCAAACCATCGTCAAGCAGTGCAACAGAAAAGGAGGCCGATTCTGGCAATCGGCCAAAATTATCCTCAACATCCCTTTGTCTGTATTCAGCATTGATCCAACAGATGCCTGAAGAGCCGATATCATCAATTACTTGACAGAATCGGCTCGGGGGGCACATGGACATAGATGGATGAAACACGAGGATACGAAGCTGAGAATGCATATCAAATGCCCAGCAGCTCAAGGTTTAAAAATGGAAAATCCAAAAATTTTGAACACAGCCGATGCGTAGACATCGACTTAAGGATTAAAAGCCGATGCACGGCCATCGACTCAAGGGATACAATTGTTACAAGCCTAATAGAGCAGTCATCTACCGGAGGAACCCCTCATTTGGATTGCTTGGTGACTCAGGCCCTCTCTTCAAGGACTTCCAACTCCTTCTGCAGGACTTCAAGATAAGCTGTTGATATTTGCCGGCAAGCTTGAGGATCGCAGCCCTGGCCAACAGCAAGAGCCAGTATGAACGTGCATATCAGGCCAGGATCATGAGAACAACCAACGGTCGTCCAGTTAAACTGAACTGCATTCTCACCAGAGATTGCGTTATTGGACTGAAGAAGCTCGGGGGGCAGCTCACCTTGAAGGTTCTCTGCTTTTTGAAAGCCGATTTGGTTAGAATCGGCTGGTGCTGCACCACAATTGAGAAGCTGATAGTGGCCCAATGCGGCTGGTGCACCTTCATTCTCGCCTTGACCAAGGCTCGGGGGGCAGATGGCCTTGAAAATTCCTCACTCTGAAGAGCCGATGGTGTTGAAATCGGCTATCCCTACATCGTAACCATGTGGAAAGGTGGCGGGCTCTTGCAGAGAAAAACCGCCAGGGTTGGCAGGAGGAGTTTGAAGAAGGAGCCATCGTCGTTGATCAGGCTCTAGACCAGTTTGTCGCTGCAAGGAAACAGAGCATCACAAGGGAAGTTGTGAGCTAATGGTACCTGTTATACAGGTGCATCAGCTTTGACGTCAAGGTACTTCAGCCATGGTCTTGGAAGCTTTCCTGGAGGCGTCAGTCCAGGAGTTTTGCCGTCAGAACAAACATCGCGATCGGATGATTTTGAAATCTAAAAATCCAGGGGTCACGAGGCTGCGCGCTGGACCTGTTCGGTTGGAAGTTTGGGTCTGAATTTCATGGGTTGCAAGTTAACATCTGAGAAGGCAATTAGATCGATCTGTCTTGCAATCTATTGGAAAGGCTGATGCATTGCCATCGGCTCATTGAGCATCGACCGAATCGACAATCGGCGGATTCAGTACTAAGGGCAATCGGCTAAATCATCACCAAGGAAATCAGTAAGATCAAATTGGGGAAATTCTTCATTGATAAACGAGATTTCTTACATAAAGAGCTGATTGCTCTCAAAAGGAGGTCCTAGGGGATACATTGCCCCGTCTACTACTGACGGCCCTAAGCTAAGCTCCTATCTAGGGGCCATTGCTACCCTCATCGTCGTCGTCACCATCACCATCGTCGGCGCTGCTCCCGACCGGTTCGTCGTCGCTGCTGTAGCGGCCGCCGGCAGGGCCCTCGTTGTCTTCATCCTCCTCGTCAGCATCATCGCCCTCGCTGTCGAAGTCGCTGAGGTGCCCGGGCCAGGGGCAATGGCGTTTGGCCGGCGGCTCGTCGGAGGAGCCGTCGTCTTCCTCCTCCTCCTTCATCTCCTCGGAAGAGGTGACCCCGTCCCAAGAAAAGCGGTCGTCGTCGCTTGCCTCCACCGCTTCCTCGTTGGCGAGGAAGCGAAGGTCGCTCTCCCCGTCCGTTAAGGACTGTTCGTCTTCGGACCAGACGGAGGAGTCGTGGGTCGACTCGTCCCCGTCGGCTATGGCGCGGCGGATGTTGGCCGCGTGGGCCTCCTGTGGGTCCCATTCAGGCGTCGGCTCGCGGGAGGTGGAGGATTGGGTGGAAAGACCCGATGAGGGAGAAGACGAAGAGGAAGACATGGCTATGAAGGAGGAGGGTTTTTTGGGCTGACGGCTGGTTTGGAGAAAGGGGATGAAGGAGGGAGCTACAGGAAGTGGCCAAATAAAAAGGGGGAATATATGGTTTAATGCCTAAGCAGTTCCCGAAGACGTGGTGCCAGAACCGTCAAGTCGTGCAGAGAAGCTGAGGAGGCAAGACGTCATCATGAAGAAAACTGCGACGGTTTTGCTCTGCCACGACATGACCCTTCAAAGGAGACAGATGGTTTTGCAATTATCATTATCAAAACCAGGGGGGCATGTGTTACCACCCGATTTTGGCCAAATCAGGAGGTGGGCCGTAAGTGAAGATGGGCTTGAAGGACGCACACGTGGAGCATCTTTGAAGCGGCTTTGCGCTGAGAGTTTGGGCCAAGTTGCCCGTGTATCTGTAACATATTAGGTCGCATTGTAATTTAGATTAAGAGATAGAGTCTGGCCCGTGCACGGTTAGGTGCACGCCCCAATTAGAAAGTCCCTTGGACTATAAATATGTATCTAGGGTTATCGGAAAAGGAGGACAATCATCGTTCAACCAACACAAATCAGGCGCATCGCCACCCCTTTCTTCGAGGGTTTCTCCCGGGTAAGCACCATGCTGCCTAGATCGCATCTAGCGATCTAGGCGGTACACGTTTATTCGTTAACCTTGTACTTGCTCGTGCTGAAGCCTTGTTGATGGCGAGCAGTGCTATTTATCCTTAGGTGTTTAGGGGCTTGCATTGATGCTTTCACGTACATATCTGCGTGGCAATGCCGTCCCTCGACACCTAGCTGCCCTTACGTCTATCCAGACGTAAGGGCAGCATCTTGCTTATTCGTTACTTAGTAGATCCGATCCGTTATGGTTGCTCCTTGCTCCGCAAGGATTAGTTTAATATCTGCATAGTTAGGCCTTACGGCTGGGGTCGGAGGATCCGGTGGTGCGCTAGATGTTGTTCACCGTCCCTGCGAGGGATGTTCGGGAATCGACGTCATGTTGGTTTTTAGGCCTCTCGTAGGGGTGGTTTGCATCGTCTTCCGTAGCTGCTAGGCCCGATCACACGTAGGACGTTCCGGTTATGCGGTGAAAACCCTAAAGCTGTCGTGGATCGTTTTAGCTTTGTCCTGATCAAGCAGGATCCCCATGCCATTGTAAATCCAACGTGAAACATGGGGCGATCGGCTCCTTGAGCCGATCCACGAGGAAACCTGAGAGCCGATAGGGCTCGTATTTAATGTTTACGTGTCTACCATGGAGGGACAATCGAAGCACTAACACCTTCCTGATCGGGTCTAGGTCAGGTGGCACGCCCTAGCAACCGCCAGGACGTTTTGCCAGAAGATTTGCGGGACGACGCGAGGTGCCAGGGATCCACTAAGCGGCCCTGGGAGCTTCCCGGCTCTTCGTGTTGCTCAGCCATTGCCCGTCGGTGGGTTTTGGAGGGTAACAGTTAGTACTTGGCGTAGGCTATGATTATGATCTCTTGTAGATTATGAAGTTAACTATTGCTATGACGGTATTGATGTGATCTATTCCTCCTACATGGTGTGAAGGTGACAGTGTGCATGCTATGTTAGTACTTGGTTTAGTCGTGTCGATCTTTCATGCACTCTAAGGTTATTTAAATATGAACATTGAATTGTGGAGCTTGTTAACTCCGGCATTGAGGGTTCGTGTAATCCTACGCAATGTGTTCATCATCCAACAAGAGAGTGTAGAGTATGCATTTATCTATTCTGTTATGTGATCAAAGTTGAGAGTGTCCACTAGTGAAAGTCTAATCCCTAGGCCTTGTTCCTAAATATCGCTATCGTTGCTTGTTTACTTGTTTTACTTGCGTTACTCACTGCTTGTTTACTTCCTACAATATTACTACCATCAATCGCACGCCGATAAGCTATTTTCTGGCGCCGTACTACTGCTCATACTTATTCATACCACCTGTATTTCACTATCTCTTCGCCGAACTAGTGCACCTATTAGGTGTGTTTGGGACACAAGTGACTTCTTGCTTTGTGGTTGCAGGGTTGCTTGAGAGGGATATCTTTGACCTCTTCCTCCCTGAGTTCGATAAACCTTGGGTGATCCACTTAAGGGAAAACTTGCTGCTGTTCTACAAACCTCTGCTCTTGGAGGCCCAACACTGTCTACAGGAAAAGAAGCGTGAGTAGACATCAGTCATCTCCATGTTTCCTTGTAGATCCGAGAAGTTTGAGCGAGAAGAATCGCTATGCGCAGTGAATTCGTAGGAGCCGAATCGAACCGGACCTCCCAGAGTTGGTGATGGCGGTGCCGATGAAGATGTCGATGACATGATCGAATCTGCCGATGACTGATCTTGCGCCAGCAGGGTTCCCACAGACGGCGCCAATTGGCGAGGGTGCTCCTCGGCAATGCCCTCCGATAGGGGCTTAGGGTTGATGGAATCCTGCAAGCTGACACGAGACATCGGTACACAGACAAGCGGGGAGAGCGATTTACCCAGGTTCGGGGCCCTCGATGAGGTAAAACCCTTACGTCCTGCCTATCTGTTCTTGATTATGAAGATTATGGGTTACAATGGGGTGCCGAATAGTTCGGTTGAGATCTCGACGAGATGGCTAAGTACTAGGGTAACCTAGGTCTAAGCTTCTGTTGGCTAAGTTTGCTAAGATTGGTTGTGTTCCTCGACAGCCCCCTCCTGGCCTTTATATAGGAGGCCAGGTCCCGAGAGATCTAATCGAGTACGAGTAGGTTTACAGTAGATCTATTTCTAATCTTTCCTTGTTCGGCTTCTTCCATGTCTTGTACTTCAAGTAATCCTCCGCCGCACCATCCTAGTGGCCCATCTTGCCATCGGGTACCTTCATGGGCCTCCAACTGGTCCGTATAGGGTAGAGCAACATTGGTTACCAGAAGGGTAATGCCCACGTCAGAAGGCGAACAAGCGCCATTAATGCGGCGTAGACTGCCGAAGCGACCTCCTGCACTAGCTCGGAGAAGATGACGCGATGAAGGCCGATGCTAGGCAGGCCCGAAGGAGACGCGCTAACCGCAGCGTCCGCGCCGACTCCACATGAACGCATTCTTGGCTCAAATTTATGCTATAATTGCGTTTTGACAGACAGACCGGTCACTGTGCCTCGAGCTGCTGGGCTGAAAACACATACAAATTTTAACCGCGGTGGATGCAAACGGACTAAAAATATCAGTTTACCTCGGGCCGGTCAAAATACCCTGATGATACCGAGCTGAATGATCACGGCCATGCCGTGGATTGGGGCAGGTCGCTGGTTCCATTTCATTTCAAATTTGTGCATGCTGGATCCTTTCTCTACCAGACACTACGGGAACCAGTCGAGGGGCCGACGGCCGGCGGCCGTCGGCACAGCATCACCTGCCGTCGGCCCACGTCTGTGCCGACGGCCGCCATGGGCACACCGCCGTCAGCACAATATCGCCTCGGCACAGACTGGCTCGCCGTCGGCCCAGCCTTTGCCGTCGGCACAGACGCCAGCCCGACGGTCGAACGACGCCGTTGGCACAGTAGCCGTCGGCACAGTCGACGTGGGGCCCGCGGAGCGTCTAACGGCCGTTAGGTCAAGGGAGGTACTGTTCCGACGGCCAAGCCGTCGGCCTAGACACTGCCATCGGATGACCAGCACCTGACACGCGTCCACGCCCTGCTGCTGTGCCGTCGGCCCAGGTCCTTCGGCCCAGACGCGCCGCCGCCCGCTCCGCGCCGCCGCTGGGCACCACCTTCCTGTGCCGACGGCATAGCCGTCGGCACAGCCCCTGCCATTTGGCACGTCCAGGGGGCTGTGCCGACGGCTATGCCGTCGGCACAGACCTGACCATTTGGTTTCCCGCTTCGTTTCCTGGCCCAGCACAGCACGCACAACATAAATAGCAGTAATATACATTGAAATGCATCACAAATGTTGCACAACACATAATCATCATCAAATGTAGCAACAACATCATCGTGATACAAATATGTGTGTCATGTAGCACACACAATCATCATACATCGTCAACACATGGCACACACGATCGACGCACACCCGCTAGACACCTAGCTAAGGGAAACTAAGATCGGGGGGTCCAACCAAGTTCCCGACTCGTAAATTCAGGCGTCCGGCCTTTGTCGAGGTAGACCGAAGTAGAACCATGGCGTGAACCATCGCCAGCAGGAGAAAACCCTGAAGCACCGGGAGAATGGCGGCCGGGGTGCATCGGTGTGCCCTCGCGCGACGAACCAGGAGAGGGTCGGTTCCGCGAACTTCCCGTGCCCTACATGTTTGACAAGAGTTAGCATCTTAGACATGCGAAAGGAAAGCGGTGAAAGCAGCTTAGACAATGGTTAGGCACAGGACTTACCAGAGTCCGTGCGTATTATGTGGCCGCGAAAGCTTCCCTCGATGGGCACACTGGAGTCGGCCCCGGCCTAGCTGGCTCCTCGGCCGGAAGTGCGATCCTCTCTCCAGTCAAGAAGAACGTCCTGACCGCCTGCAAGATAGTTTAGATGTCAAGCGCTGCAGATATAAAAAAGGGGAGGTGGGACTTGTCATGTCTTCGAACCATAAAAGATTGGAACTTACACGACTCGTCGCCTCTTGGTACTCTTCCCAAGCCGCTCTCTTGAGGTCCCACTCTGCTACAACCGTCAAATACTTCTCATAAGCGGCCGCGTAGGCGGCCTCAAAGTTAGCCTACAATTTCCATGAAAAGGAGTCATGTCAATTTAGCCATTCAGGGATGAATGTTGGAAAGATGATGGAAATGAGAAAACTTACATCCGTACGACGGTGTCGAGGAGGCGCGACCGGTGGGTCACCGGTGGTGAGGGTAGACCTGATCTGCGTGAGGGTCCTCTGCGGCTTGATCACCCCACTAAGAAGCTTCGTGCGGCCATGCTCCGCGCCGCTCCCCGCCACCATAATCGCCGTCAAGTCGGTCTCCTGCTCAATAGGATCATCCACCTCCGGATGAAGACCCTTGAACACCGAGCAGTACTTTTCCAACTCCTCTTCGGCATAGCCAAAGTACTCGGGCAGCGAGGGCTGAGGCTGGCTCAGATCGGGCTGCTTCAGCTTCATCTTCTGCCACCCTCCCACCTCGGTGAGAGGCTCCCCGAGTTCCGCCTCCTGCACAGACAAGATAAATGTTATGTGTATCAAGTAGTAATATGAGGGGAAATAAATGCAAGTTGTTCCATGTATATATGTACCTTGTGCTTCCTGTAGCGCTCGGTGCTGCGGCTTCCCGCACCGTGTGTTCCTCCGAGTGCCCGGTTTGCCTTGTTGCGCGCGCTCTTGGCGTTGAAGTCGGCGTCTTCGCCAACCCACCTCGCTACCAAGTCCTCAAATGCGTCTTCCTTATTCTCGCACCATAGGGGCATAACCTGAAAAACCAAAACTCATTTGAAGAACACATAATGCAATCCCAACTATGCAGCAACATAGAGTCTCATTGAATATTTACTTACCTTCAAGTAATCTTCCTTCGTCAGCTGAGGATCGTCCCTGATATTGTCAGCTTTCTTGACCCTCGTGCCTTGCTCAGCCTTGAAGTGCCCGATGCAGGTATGCTTCGATTGTACCACCGTTGCCTTGTCAACCTCTAACAAGCCCTAGTCGGTACCGCCTTCCCTTGCTCAACCATATCATCGGGCACCTTATAATGGGTCCGCAATCATGCATAAGAATAATTGTGAGAGAGACATGAGTTAGCATAGTGTGGTCATCAACTATGAAGTAAACTCGAGAAGCATGCTTTACCCAAAACTTGGTGTACACGGCGTCAGAAGCTGTCCCAAAGCCCGGGCAAGGAGCTGCCTCATAGTCCGCCCAAGTCTCGGCTAGCTTCTTCTCGCCGCCGGGGACCGGAGTGTAAAAGCCCGGCCAATACTGCCTAATAAGAGCTCCAATCATGCTCGACGGCTGGCGAACCCCCTTGTCATATGTCCAATTTCTGCACAATAATCAAAACATTAGTATGCCAATCAGTTATGCACAATAATGAAAACATTAGTACATAGCAAAATGAATCTACATGTTCAAAATTAAACTTACTCTTTTTCGTTCGGGATGATGAGGGCTTTCGCCTCGTGGCTAGTAGGCTCCCTCCTCTCATCAGGGACTTGCGCTTCACCACGAATGCGCAACTTCTTCGGCGCCATCTCCCTCTCCGCCTCCTCGTCCTGCCCCTCCACCTCCATCTCCACCTCCATCTCCCCCTCAGTAGACTGTGTGTGAGCGGACTGGGAAGCCACGTCGCCAGAAGCAGAGGGTATGTCACCAAGGAAAGGTCCACCTCCACCTCGTCCTCGTCCTCCACCTCCACCTCGTCCTCGTCCTCCACCTCCGCCTCGTCCTCCAGCTCGTCCTCCAGCTCGTCCTCCACCTCCACCACGTCCTCCACCTCCACCTACACCTCCACCTCCAACTCCACCCGTGTCATCGTTCGCGTAACGCGAGCTATCACGCGTTGGTCTTCCACTTCTAGTGGTCCCGGTGAACTTCTATTGGCTCATGCTCTTCAGAATGGAGTTCATGGATTACTTGCTTCCGCTCATATTGATCAATCACCTGCATTGACAAAGAGTAAACAAGTAAGCATTCATGCCTTAATAATGTAGACACTAAGCAAAAAAAACATATGGCGAAGCATGTTGAAAAATAGATACTAAGCATAAGAAGCATATTGAAAAATAAATACTAAGTATAAGAAGCATATTGAAAAATAGATACTAAGCATAAGAAGCATATTGAAAAATAAATACTAAGTATAAGAAGCATATTGAAAAATAGATACTAAGCATAAAGACATAAAGGACCCTCACCTCGAATCATCACTATCATAATGAGGCATTGGGTTCTCATAACGAGGCATTGGGTTCTCATTTTCACTATCACTATCAGTATCATGTGAGTAATGAGGTTGGGTGGGAATGTCCTGTGGAGGCTCATCATTGAACCCATTGCCCTCATGTAACTTGGTGAGCATTTGTATGTCCTTTAGGTCCACCACTGTTTCACCATGAAGATGTGCCTCGTTCTCGAGGTCCTCAAGACCAATTTTTATTTCGAAATCCCCAAAGTTCTCTTGCTCTTGATAAAAAATTCCCTCGTATGTTACAGGGTCAATGTTGTTTTAATCCTCGTCGGAGGGCATGGGTAGCTTACCATGTGGTGATACCTTGAACACGACTTCCCAGCCTTTGAGGTACTCCTTTTGACATGGGTAGGGCAAATAATAAACTTGCTTGGCTTGGTGAGCCACAACAAAGACATCGGCTCCGCTATAGCAGGTTGAAGGCCTAACTTCAACTAACCCAATGGAAGGAGTGCTTCTCTGTCCAACTTGTGGGTCGAACCAGTGGCATTTGAACACAACGAGATTGAGTTGTATGTTTGTCCTATTGAGTGTCAGCTCGTATACATTCTCTAACCTTCTGTAGTATTCTATGTCATCGGATCCTTTCGTGAAGACCCCAGTATTTATAGTTTTTGGGTTAGGCCGATTCTTCTGGTGATACTCTGTATGGAAGCGATACCCATTCACATCGTACTTCTCATACATTGAGATTCTACGGTTGCAACCCTGGGAAACACATCTCAGCTCATCCGTCATCTCAACGTTGGGATCACCTCCCTACAAATTCAGTTCAAATTGTTTCTTTGCATTAGTTACGTGTAATAAGAGGGACAAGTCACGGATTGCAAAAGTATTGGCTAAAAGGGACTTGTTAGAAATTACTTTTTCGTAGAACCAATCCAGGAATTTTTTTCTTTCTGGTACGACTCTCTTTCAAAAGAATCTCCATCTCCGCATCAGAGGGATCCATCGATCTCGTCCAATATTCATCCTTGTATTGGCTAAAAGGGAGAAAAAACGTATTAGACCAAAATCGAGTTACTAATTGCAAAGTAATTTGTTCACCATTTTACCTTATGAATTTGAGCACTTCTTGCATGTTCGTAACCACATAAAACATTATGCAATCTTTCTCTTCCTTTGTCAAGATGCCCTTTTTAGAGGCACCAGCCTTGCCACCGTGACATTTGAAGAGGAGGAGCTTGGGGTCATGCTTGGGCTCATCGATATTGTACCGAGATATCGGGTTATGCATAGTGGGAACATCATCCGCATAGTACGTTGTCGTGGCGTCTGCCATCTCCCGGAGGATAGTTGCCTCAGCTATGCATGCTTCAATCTTATTTTTGTTGCCACATTTGTTTCGAATATACTTGAACTCTCTCTCAATACAAAACTGCCAACGATATCGCACCGGTCCACCCAAGAGTGCCTCGTTCGCAAGATGCACAATGAGATGTAACATCGGAGTAAAGAAACCTGGTGGAAAGATCATCTCTAACTTGCATAACAACTCCGGCACTTGATCATGCAACTTCTCAATCACCGACTCACATATCTGCTTAGCACAGACCGTGCGGAAGAAATGGCTCAACTCCGCAAGCACCGCCAGACAAGCTCGGAGAGATACCCTCGAACCATCACCGGCATCAGCCGCTCAATCCATATATGATAGTCGTGACTCTTGAGCCCGTTTACTTTTCCTGTTGTAAGATTGACTCCCTTACTCATATTCGAACAATAGCCATCTGGGAACATAACGGCGTATTTCAGCCACATCATTGCCTCCTTCTTCTGTTGACTATCATGCACGTAGTTGGCATGCGGCTTGACCCAATTTTTTCGATTGCCCTCAGGAGGATGCATGTTTAGTCTTTGCCTGTCACACAGATTCTCAACATCGACTCTAGCCTTGACATTATCCTTTGTCTTGTCAGGAATGTTCAGGACGGTGTTAAAAACGGACTCCCCGACATTCTTTTCGGTGTGCATCATATCGATGTTATGGGGAAGTTCGAGATCCTTGTAATACTCGAGCTGCGTTAAGCCCGGCACGTGAGTCCGGTTGTGTGTCTCACCATATCCCACATATGTTTTGCCGGGTTCTTTACTACGCTGGAGAGCACGTAGCTCACCATCAACAGTTTCACCATTGAACTTTGGTATCGTTTCTTCTTCACGCACAACTTTGCCCTTTGTGAAGTTCTTTTTGTCTCCTCCGAACCGATGCCCTCTTTTGAGGTACTTTCGATGTTTGTCAAATGCGACATATTTGCGACCCGCATTCATCCAAATGAACTCCGGTCGGTGCTCGCACATCTGGGCATGGAAACCTACCAGCTGTACAATGCCCGCAAAATAGAGCGTACCCGAGTAGGTCGTGCATGGAATATTGGAACCAAAATTTCATGACAAAGTTTGTCTTCGTTGCTCGGTCGTATGTCAAGGTCCCATGGTGCCAAGAGTGGTGCAAATCATCCACAAGCGGTTGCATGAATACACTCAAATTCTTCCCCGGGTAATCAGGCCCTGGAATGATCATCGACAGGAATATGGTCTTCCTTTGCATAAGGACTCCGGGAGGGAGATTGAGCGGAATAACAAACACGGGCCAACAGATGTACGCGGATGCTGACATACCATATGGATTGAATCCATCGGTTGCTATCGCAATTCGACATTCCGAGCATCATTTGCCTTATCAGGGTGTTTTGCATCGAAGCTCCGCCATGCTTTACCATCAGATGGGTGCCCCATGTTTAGCCGTCCCTACTCGTCCTTGAATCTCAACCCGTTCTTATGCCACGTCATCTGTTTGGCTGACTCCTCGGACATGTAAAGCCGTTGGATTCTTTTTATGAACGGGAGATAACGAAGAATCTTCACGGCGACTTTTGTCTGCACCTTCTCACCATTAGCTCTGATTATCTCATGATACCTAGAGGACCCACACTTGCTACAATATTTGTCATTCGCAAACTCTTTCCAAAACAAAAGACAGGTTTTTGGGACAACAATCATACTTCACATAATCCATGCTGAGCGCTTTCAACATTTTCTTTGCTGCATACATGGTTTTAGGCAGACAATGGCCTTCGGGCAACATGTTACCAACTGTTACCAGATTTTTTTCAAAGCATGCACGGGTGCTTTGTCGAACTGGGCCTTGTCGGCTAGTACTTGCGCGATGGCATCGAGCTGAGAAATTTTTGCACCCTCGTATAGAGGCCTCTTAGCCGCAGCCATCATATCATAGAAGGCCTTTGCGGTTGGCTCGGGTTCCTCCGGTTCTGGCGGTTCCTCCCGTTACGGCGGTCCCTCCGGTTCGGCGGTCCCTCCTGTTCGGCGATTCGGCATGTAGGCATCGTGGAGATCATCTAGCAAGTATCTAATCCCATCGTCCTCATTGCCATCGATTCGCTGCCTCATCACCTCACCTCTGTCACGTTCGTACTGAGCAAAGTCGACACACGTGACGTAATCAGGCATATACCCATTCAACCAAAGATGTTTAGTCATATCATCCTTTCCGTGACGATGACGCCTCTTGCAACGAGCGCAAGGGCAATGATGTCTACGGGTGCTTCTATTCTTGTAGACAGTGTTGGGCCTCCAAGAGTAGAGGTTTGTAGAACAGCAGCAAGTTTTCCCTTAAGTGGATCACCCAAGGTTTATCGAACTCAGGGAGGAAGAGGTCAAAGATATCCCTCTCAAGCAACCCTTCAATCACGATACAAGAAGTCTCTTGTGTCCCCAACACACCTAATACACTTGTCAGATGTATAGGTGCACTAGTTCGGCGAAGAGATAGTGAAATACAAGTAGTATGGATGTATATGAGTGGTAATAGCAATCTGAATAAAATATGGCAGCGAGTAAACATGCAGTAGAACAGTAAGTAAGTGGTGTTTGCAGTATTGGAAACAAGGCCTAGGGATCATACTTTCACTAGTGGACAATCTCAACATTGATCGCATAATAAAAAATAACTTCTCTCATTTGTGCTACATACACTCTTTGTTGGATGACAAATACCATTCGTCGTGTAGGGCTACAAGAGCTCCCTCAAGCCGGAGTTAACAAGCGCCACAACATTCAGCATTCATATTTAAGTAACCTTAGAGCATAATAGATCTTTGCAAAATAGACCGAGTACTAACATAGCATACACACTGTCACCTTTACACTATGAAGGGGGAATAAATCACATCAATACTATCATAGCGATAATCAACTCCATAACCTACAAGAGATTATGATCATAATCTACGACAAGAACCACACGATGCACACACTTGTCACCATTACACCATGCGGGAGGAATAGACTACTTTAATAACATCACATGAGTAGCACATAGACTAGTAGCGATACAAAGCTCATCATATGGATCTCAATCATGTAAAGCAGCTCATGAGATCATTGTATTGAAGTACATAGGAGAGAGATTAACCACATAGCTACCGGTACAGCCCTTAGCCTCGATGGAGAACTACTCCCTCCTCATCATGGGAGCAGCAGCGTTGATGGCGATGGCGGTGGAGATGGCGGTGGTGTCGATGGAGAAGCCTTCCGGGGGCACTTCCCCGTCCCGGCGGCGTGCCGGAACAGAGACTCCTGTCCCCCAGATCTTGGCTTCGCGATGGCGGCGGCTCTGGAACTTTTCTCGTACCGTGGCTTATTCGTATCGAGGTTTTCGGTCAGGGAGACTTTATAGGCGAAAGGGCGGCCTCGGAGGGGACCTGGGGCCACCAGACCATAGGGGGGCGCGCCCAGGCTCCTGGCCGCGCCGCCTGGTGGTGTGGCCCCCCTGGCTCGTCTCCCACTCTTCTTTGATGTTCTGGAAGCTCCCGGGAAAAATAAGATCTTGGGCGTTGATTTCGTCCAATTCCGAGAATATTTCCTTACTAGGATTTCTGAAACCAAAAACAGCGAGAAAACAGGAGCCGGCACTTCGGCATCTCGTCAATAGGTTAGTTCCGGAAAATGCATCAAAACAATATAAAGTGTGAACAAAACATGTAGGTATTGTCATAAAACAAGCATGGAACATCAGAAATTATAGATACGTTGGAGACGTATCAACATCCCCAAGCTTAGTTCCTACTCGCCCTCGAGTAGGTAAGCGATAACAAGAATAATTTCTAAAGTGACATGCTACCATCATAATCTTGATCAACATTATTGTAAAGCATATGACATGAATGGAGTGATTCAAAGTAATGATCTATATTTTGCTAACAAATAGATAACATATAGCAAAACTTTTCATGAATAGTACTTTCAAGACAAGCATCAAAAAGTCTTGCATAAGAGTTAACTCATAAAGCAATAAATTCAAAGTAAAGGCATCGAAGCAACACAAAGGAAGATATAAGTTTCAGCAGTTGCTTTCAACTTTCAACATGCATATCTCATGGATAATGGTCAACATAGAGTAATATGATGAATGCAAATAAGCAAGTATGTAAGAATCAATGCACAGTTGACACAAGTGTTTGCTTCTAAGGTGGAAGGAAATGGGTAAACTGACTCAACAATAAAGTAAAAGATAGTGACAAAGGATTAATTTGTCAATGCCTACAGGTTGTAGACTAGGGTTTTGCTAGAAGTAGAGGGCAAGTAGATCTCGAAGGTTTCAGCCGAAAAGTATTCGACGATTGTAAAACTAGGGTTATGTTGACAGTAGATTCGATCCTTTCTTTGTCCCTCGACTCCCCCTTATATAGAGGGTGGAGCCGAGGGTTTCATAATACACAAGTTATAGAGTTCGGGAGGGTTTCGTACCCAACCTGTAAGATTACAAATCTCTATCTTTCCTAATACAAACTATCTTTCCTTAACACTAAATAGGCTTCCAAGTCTTCTTATTCTTCGAGTCCTGGGCCTTTAGTAAACCCCGGGTACCATCTTTGGCAGGCCCATTAGGGATGCCTATGTCAGTAGCCCCCGAGATTTTTCTTGAATCGAAGAATCAAGGAAAATCTCCAACTTTACTCATTACATAATCTTTCGATATGCAAATACTATTTTGTACAGGGATAACGGTAGTTGGGGCTAGTTCATCTGACGGATCAGGTACTAGTTAACTGCTCTAGTGGCAATCCGCAAAAACCTACTTCAAGATCACGTCCCTGGACATGATCTCGGGATACTCGGTGTAAACTTCGACGAGTGCCGCTTAAGGTCTTACCATTCTGTCGAGTCCCAGTCATATTTTATCGGGTACCTAACGCATCCGTTAGGATTTTTCTTCGTATCTGTTGATACGGAAAAAAGTAGCAATCCGCCGTCAGAGACGGTGCCACGCCGCTCACAACGGATCTGGGGTCTTACCTTCACAAAGTTTTGCGGCATTCAGAGATTTATTCGCGACTTTTAGCGCTCTGAGAATATATTGTCGAGTGCTTTTCGGCTGTTGGAATAGCACATTTTATCGAGTCATATTTGATGACTTATTTTGCCTTCTCGATGGGAGTATATGTAGATTTATCTGTGTAACTCGAAATATACTCACTTCTATTTTTCCTTTTGATAAAAATTCATCGGGACCGCGAACAGCGTTCCCGATGGGAGTAGCCCCCGAGGCTACAGCCAAGAACTTGTGCTTGGGTGTAGGCTCCACAGATTAGTATCCTTTGCCGCTATATTTATAATCCTTCTCGATATTTTTCTATTTATCGGGTGCGCGACCAGCGCTCCCGATGGGAGTAGCCCCCGAGGCTATGAACAAATGCTTGCTTTTGGTCATAGGCTCTCGCCATTTCTATCTTGTCAAACTCGAAATTTTCTATTTTTTCAAAGTAGCCCCCGAGCGTTTGGGCAAAAACTTGTATTTGATCAAAGGCTCCCGAAATAATTTTCCGTTGTCGATAATCTCTCCCAGCTTCATAGTCGAGCTTTTCTTTTACCATGATGACGTCATTGCTGATGATAGCCATGATTTCTATTTTGGAAACATGCGAAAACCGCTCCTCTCACTGCCTTGTGGGTCCAAATTCTTCATCTGATTGACACGTCGTGCAAGTGGGGGACACACGTTCTCCACTTTTTCTGGCACACGTTCCGTAACCTCTCCATTGTTAAAACACCTTTTTACCCTTGTATTCACGTGGTTATCATCTACCACACCTTTTTTCCATCCAACGGTCCAACGTTTCGCCGCACCCTTATATAAGATCTTCTTCTTCTTCCTCGAGCACTTCTGCTCACGCCGTTCTCCCCTCTGCACAATCTTCTCCTGCCCCACGACTCCTTGAGCTCATCCTATCCAAGCCATGCTCCTACGCCATTGTTGATGCCACCGCGTCGATTGACCAAGCACGCCACGCCTGAATCATCGATGGCTGCCGCAGATCTAGGGACTGCGGAATGGGAAAGGTCCAAGATCACCAACCAGGACATCAATCTCCTGAAGAAGCTGGGGATTAGCAAGAAACCGAAAGCGGTGTGCTTCCCCAGTGAAGAAAGCTACCCAACCCCTCCAATGGGGTATCGGGTAAGTTTTGTCGATCATCTCATCCGCGGTCTCTCCGCCCCCATTCATCCTTTTCTCCGTGGGTTGCTTTTTGTTTACGGTCTTCAACTTCACCACCTCACGCCCAACTCAATCCTCCATATCTCTATTTTCATCACCCTCTGTGAGGCCTTCCTTGGTGTCCAGCCTAACTGGGCATTATGGAAGCGCATTTTCTTCTGTCGCCGTAATGGCTCTCCCAATGTCGCCTATAATATAGGCGGCGTTGTTATATCTGTTCGCTCCACAGTCAATTACTTCGACGTGAAACTCCCTGATTCAGTTCAAGGGTGGCGCAAGAAGTGGTTGTATATTAGGGAGGAGAACCATGGATGTGCTGAAGACAATATCCCTCCTTTTGATGGAGCCGAAAAAATCCTTCGCCGCCGTTCTTGGGATGCAGAGGCTACCGAGGAAGAAAGAGCTTCGACGAGAGGCCTTGATGACTCGCATCCATGAGTTGCAGAATACTCGTGGCAAAGAATTGTCGGGTATCCAAATTACAGCGTATTTCCTTAGAACCGAGTGCAGCCTCTTCGAGCTCGCAAAAACCCTCTACGGAATTATGCTGGCGATGAAGACACAGATCGTTTGTCGACGAATCTGGAAGTCAAGGATTTGGAAAGGCTTGTCCGAAAAATCTCCTCTCTTAACAAAAAAAGATCCTATCCCTTCCTCTTGTCGTGTAAAACCATACAGCGCCACCAATGCGCTTCCTGAGGTAAACATTGTCACGTAATTTGTTTTTGCCTTGCTATTTTTGTTGTAACTCCTTTTTTGACAACTTCCCTTATTTTTATATAGAACCACCCAAATCTTGTTTCGTTTCCTCCCCTTCCTAAAGGTGGAGAAGTCGAAGAAAGGGTCGTTATCTCCGACGATAACCAAGATGTCCCCTCTTTTGTGAATGAACCCGCGGATTCTCGAAAATCTACGGGATCTGATGAAAAGGAGGGTGCCTCTGAAGCCACTACATCGGCACAATCTCCTCCTCCTGCTGTCTCCCCAAAGAACAAAAGGAAGAGGAATGATGTCGAAGATTCCGGCACCTCCAAGCCCGAAGAAGCTGTTCCTTCACGCCAGAAGGCAGCTTATGATCCATACCTTGAGACCCTCATCAGTTCGTAAGTTCCTTCTCTTTCTTATTTTTATTTCACTTGAAGATTTTTGTCTATCTTGCTTTTTATGTTGCCAACATTTAATCGTAGTGATGATGAGGAAGGAGTACCAGCTTCTGATGTGGCGGCTCGAACGAGCACGTCACATACTCTAGTCGCCTCGGAGACGCCAGTTGAAGGAGAAGAAACTTTGCCTCCTCAACAAAACGTCGGCGCTGCTACTCCTCCTTCAAGCCCCCTTGTCCCTTCACCAAAAAGGGCAAGGATTGAAGCAATCCCGGAGCCTACTCTCCAATTGAGTAGCTCCTCTAACCCTCTCTTGGATGATGTAAGTTTTTAAATTGCTTATCACTGTCTATATTTCCTCCGTTTACTTCTGCTTGCCATAGTTTTCCCATACCGACATTTTCCTTCTTTGTCCTTCCTTGATAGCCTACGATTAAAGAGCTTCTTCGCATTGGTGCCCAATTCATTGGGTATCGTGAATATGCCAGTAAGGCTGAAGGTAATGCCTGGCTGCTTCTTTTTGCTTCTTCGTTCTTACTCCTTTGTTGTCGACGTTTGTTAACTAATTGTAACTTTCTTTGCAGAAAAACTGGCGGAAGTCAACGAGCGTGCCAATACCCTTGCTCAAAAATTAGAGCAAAGTGAAGAGGCTCGTAAGAAGGCCGAGTCAGATGCCATTCAAGCTAGGCGAGAAGCGGACAAAGCCAAGGCCGATGCTGCTGGTGTCGAAGATCTTAGGAAGCGACTTCACGATGCCGAGACTTCGCTAAGCGAGCATATAACTGCACAATCTGCTCGTGAAGAGGCGATCCTTAAGCGTATAAGGTCACAAAATCGTCGCTTTATCAGTAAGTTCCTGAACCGCTTCATATATTTTTCCCTTTGGACTTTCCTTCTTGTACTCGTTTCTTGATCAATAGGTTTCTATCTTGACAGGTAAAACCTCTCAAGCATTTGAGCTTGAAGCTCCCGACAATGATCCTCTTCTTGACGCCGTTTCATTCCTTGAGTTTCATGGGACAGAAGCACGCGAGGGCATTGATCAAGCCAAAGCAGGACTGTCGCGGCTCTTCCCCTACTTTTTCCCGAAGAAAGAGGAACCCGCGACTTTCCTTGCTCTTGCCAAGTGCTTTAACCCACCCGAAGATCTTGGGCTGAAGATGCGTCATGAAAATATGAAGGTTGCTGTTGAAAGCACTGTTGCTTTGGTTGCTGATAGTGAACAGACTGTCGACTGGGCAAAAGTGGGCGACACGGAGCAGATAGAGCAAGCAAAATGGCGATCGTTGATCAAGGCCGCCAAGCTTAACACGAAGAAAATCCTGTCTTATCTCGGGATCAAGCCATCTTCAACTCCTAGCTCATCGAGGCCGGAGGTCTAGTTGAATGCCCCTTTGCTTTGTTTTTCTTCTTAGTTTACCTCCTTCTTGTAGTACTGCCGCCATAGTGCTCCTGGCGATGATTAGGTCTTCTAGAAGTCCTTCTTTTGTAACAAACATGTATATATTATGAATGAATGGAAATCTATCTTTTTCTCAATGATTGATGTCGACGTTTCTTTTTTCAGTTAATTTTTGACAACTATACGTCAATTCCCGGTCCTTCCGAAGTTTTTCCTTCGTCTTCTTCGAAGAAAACTCCTGTCACCGTTAAATTCGTTGAAGATTCCGCGAGTAAGGATTTGGCAGAAGATTTGGAAGAACTTCGACAACAGCTTCAATCCCTGAAGAAGCAATCCCTTATGCTCATGGAACAGTCTCGAAAATCTTCTGAGAGGGAGAAAATTGCGCTTCAACAAGCTCAAAATGCCATAACTGAAAAGGATGCCGCTGTTGCTGAAGCTGCTGCAGCTACAACCCGCGAAAATTTCATGCTTCAACTGCTGACAGATGCTAGCTTGGATATGGCAGGTATACTTCATTGTCGTGCTTTTTCTTTTCCTTTTTGCTTGTCTTCTCATTGCTCACTGGTTCTTGTAAAAAATAGGTTCTTTTTTTGATGCTACTACTGAAGATGAACGTGTTGAAGCTCGATCCAATGTACTTCTTCGTCTTGCCAAAGATCATGGTTCATTATTTTGGGGCACACCTGAACGGACTCGCCAGATTGTCAGGTTTCAGGATCGCGCACTCCAGGTTCGTGATTATCTCGACTTCTGTACAAGGACTCGTCTCTCGGTCTATGGCACCATGTTTCCTCGGAACAAGATGCCAGAGACTCTTCCTGCTTTAATGGATAAGTTTCGGGATGCTCCTCGGATCCACGGCTTTGTGCGGGCCCAATTGGCTGCTGGCGCAAGATTTGCTATGATTATGATAAAGATTTGCTACCCGAAGTTAGACGTGAGGCAGATTGTTCCAAAGTGCTTGGCCAAGATGTCGAAGAGGAAAAGAAACTTCGGCAAATATGATGATATTGTTACTCCCGTTGCCGAAGATATGATGGATGAACTTCTTCGGATGGATGCCGAATTCTTCGTGAAGGGCAGCTATGCTGAGCATAGTACTCGTGCTGTAAATAATGAACGCTTAACAATAGACAACATATTGGGAAATCCCTGAAGATAAACTTGTTCCGAAGATTGTTTCTTGTATATGATCTATATTGTAAAGTCACTATATTTTTATTTTGGGATTTCTATTTTCGTGCCCCTGCTTCGTTAGTTGTACTCAGTTTTCCCCAGCTCGTTAGTTTTTCCTCAGTTTTCTCCTCCCTCTAGTTTGAAACCCATCGAAGACGCGGGTTGCCGTCGAGTCGGAGGCCTTACGGTTACCGTGAGGTCGGTTCCTCGCTGACCGTCTCGTCGTCGACGAGTGGATCCATCTACCGCTGACGCGTGGGCCGTTTTATTTCCTGATTGTATACGCGGTGCTGCCAATAACAAATGGGGCCGCTCTATGGGGCTGCCGCAGCCAATGACCAGTGGGTCGTCTATTTATTTATAGAAAATTATATATTGCCGCTCTGTGGGGCCTCCGCAGTCAATGACCGCTGTGGTCGTCTATTTTATTTAGAGAATATAATATAGAGCCGCTCTGTAGGGGCCGCCTCAGCCCATGGCAGGTGACTATTTTCGCAGCTTAATCTAAAGTGACTTTTATGCTAAACATTGTGCATCCCGGCGTTGACCTAGCAGTGGCGGCGAGCATAGCCGTTCTGACCATGCCGATATCGGCATCGGCATCGGCATCGTTTGGAGGATGTGGTGCTCGAATAATAGTGGAAATGCGATATTATTTTTTACATGCATAATTTATAGAAAATAGCTAGATCTCTAAATCGATGCATATGAAGCTACATATATATTCTTGGTCATGATCCCCTTAATTATCTAAAGGGGATGGATGCATGGCTTCACGTCGTCGTCGCTTTCATCATCGGTATCTTCGTCGTCCGAGTAGTAGTACCTCCTGCACATTGTTCCGTCGAACACCTTCACTGTGAGCACATCATCGCCTTCATATTTGAAGTGTACGAACCAGCCGAAATCCACACCGTGCGCGATGGCGAATTTCTCCCAGCGCTTGTCGAGGTACATCCGGCCTTGTCCGTCAAATAGGACCTCCACGGTCCAGAGACGAGGACCGGAGTCAGCTGCAGTCAGCTGCTCGCAGATACACCTTAGCTGGCTCCTTGCCGTCAAGATAGTCCGCAAATTTTTTTGGGAGTTCCTGCAAAGAGATCGAGCGCCGATCGTTTGAAATTAGGGAACCCTTGAAATTAAAGGTTTTTTAGAACATGCCCATAATTAATCACATGCATCATATATGTGGGAACGCGTACGTACCTTCTTGACCAAAGGGTCTTCATAGACGACGATGAAGAACTCCTCTATGATCAATGGCGGTGTTGACGGTGGTGGTGGCAATGATGATGATCCAATTCCCCTTCCCCTTCCCCTTCCCCTTCCTGGTCCGCGTCCGAGACGTGGAAGCCATGGCAATGGATAAAGTGTATGTGAACGAAGAAGAGAGAGGCAGAACCTATTGACACAAGGGATGGCCGTGTGGGTGTTTATAAGGGAGAGATGACCGTTGTAGGGGTTTACACAATAAAATAAGGAGGAGATGACCGTTGTGGGGGTTTATACACAATAAATTAAGGAGGAGACGACCGTTGTGGGGGTATATATCTCAACAAAAAAAGTAATGCAGACTATGTTGATGGAAATGGAACTTCGTGATATAGTTTATCATTTTACCGTGAAAAGTAATGCCTAAAAGAAAAGTAATGGTTACAAGAAATCGGTGATGGTTTATCATTTTTTGCGTGAAAAGTAATGGGTACAAGAAATGGGTGATGGTGTATCATTTTTGGCGTGAAAAGTAATGGCTACAACAAAATCGGTGATGGTTTATCGTTTTTTGCGTGGAAAGTAATGGGTACAAGAAATGGGTGATGGTGTATCATATTTTTGGGTGATAAGTAATGGCTACAACAAAATCGATGATGGTTTATCGTTTTTTGCGTTGAAAGTAATGGGTACAAGAAATGGGTGATGGTGTATCATTTTTTTGCGTGAAAAGTAATGGCTACAACAAAATCGGTGATGGTTTATCATTTTTTGCATGGAAAGTAATGGCTACAAGAAATGGGTGATGGTGTATCATTTTTTGCGTGGAAAGTAATGGCTAAAACAAAAGTAATGGCTACAAGAAATCGGTGATGGTTTATCGTTTTTTGCGTGGAAAGTAATGGCTACAACAAATCGGCGATGGTTTATCATTTTTTGCGTGAAAAGTAATGCCTAAAAAGAGTTTATAATTTAGCTCGTGAAAAGTAATGCCTAAAAAGAGTTTATAATTTAGCTCGTGAAAAATAATGCAGAAAACCAAACTTTAGCGTCATCGGGTAACCGCCCTTTCGCATACATAGAGGGTGGAAGCTAACCGACGACAGAGAGAGAGAGAGGGTGGTGGCCCCGACCGGAGAGAGAGATAGGGATTATCCTGCCCGTTAGATCATACGATCAACGGTCACCGGGCACGATCCGCGTGACATGGGCTAGACCAATCAGGGCAATGTTCGGCGTCTGTGAGAGTGTGTGAAGGGAGAGGGCAAAGCCGAGTAGTATCAAGAAACCAAGGGCAAGTGAGTAGTAAACGGACTAAGGGATTGAAATATGAGATTTAAAAATTGGAAAATGCGTGTTTTGTACAATGAAACCCATCTTGGCCTACCTCAAACTATCTGTAATACAAATCTACACGAGTGTGAAAATTATGGCCTCATTCAGACAAAGTATGTTTTGGGGAAAGCTGTTTTGGGTAGGGCTTATTATGGAAAACCATGCACCTTCATAGCTACTAGGTGATTTGAGAAGTGGCAATTTGTGGTGAAACTTGATTTATCTATGATTTATCTATGATTTGAGAAGTGGCAATTTGTGGTAAAGACTCCATGAGTAACTGCCACTCTTTTTCGGATTTTTTTGCACATTAATTAACTCATTTAACTAGTTAATCCCATTTGTTGACTCTCTGTTGACCAGCCACTTGAGGGTAAAACTGAGTATATTGCACTAGCCAGTATTAGCACTCAAGGAGAAAACTGAGCACACAAAAAATGCTAGTATATGACTCGAGGGTATACCCGAGTATATCTAAATTTCCAGGGTTAGACTCGAGGACGCGTGTTGCGGTGCAGAAGTGGAAGACGTGCCATTGTTGACGCGTGTCGCGGTGCAGACGTGCAAATAGTGGACGCGTAGGACGCGGGTTGCATTTAGGACGCGTAAGCCCCTCCCTCCCTCCCTCTGCACACAGTCGTCTCATTCTCGCTCACGCACGAAACCACCCCTCTCACGTCCCATCAACTTCTCCAAATCGAAAAAACCCCAACCGCCGTACGCATGCTACCCTGCCGGCGATGGAGAAGAAGAATGCGCCGGCGGCTGTCGCCTCCGAGCCCGTCGCCTCCACGCCCGTCGACGCCGAGCCAGTCGCCGCCGAGCCCGTCGCCGCTGAGCCAGTCGCCGCCGAGCCCGTCGCCGCCGAGCCAGTCGCCGCCGAGCGCGTCGCCTCCGATGGCGGCGCATCCAAGCGCGGATCCTCCGTGAACTGGGCCTCTCTCTCGGCTGATGGACCATTTCACAAGATCGGCGAATGCTTGCTGGCGAACGAGGAGTACGCCGACACCTACTCTGCCATGAGGCAAGTCTGTAGAAATTGGCGCTCAGGTTTGCCGGAGCCCGACGTGCACCTGGACGAATGGATCATGCTAGACCACGCCCTTCCACACGTCGCTGAGTTCACCTTCCTCCAACTCGGCACATCACGCTACGTCACCATAGATCTATCGGAAGTTCATACAAGGTTCAACTTCCTCCATATCTACCTCTTTATTTTCAATCTTAAACATCTTAGTGCTGAATGTTATCGTGCTTGCCCAGATACTACTTCGTCGGATTTTGCCGTGGCGTCATCGTGCTTGCCCAGAAGAACCCGCCGCACAAGATACGGCTTCTGAACCCACTCACAAAGAAATCGAACACTATGTTTGAGGCGCAGATGTCATCTGTTTTCCTGAAATCAGTCGTTGTGATCAAATCCCCGACTATGGTCTTCGTTGCCGCACATTACCCATCAGAAATTAGTTGGGTCGATGAGAGCACTCCAAATAAGGATATAGATGAAGATTGGGAAAAAATATTTAAGATCAAGAACCATTGTCTGCGTTGCATTACCCCGTTCAATGGTGAACTATATGCACTAGCTGTGGACAATTTAGAGCACGGAATAATAGTGTGCACCAATGTACAGTTGCAGCAGCGCGCGAGCACTGTCAAGATGGAGACACTAATTTCATTTCCAGAACTTGGACATCAGAAGTTCTACCTTGTGAAGTCGGATGGTGATCTGCTGCTTGTGTTGTTGGTCAACGTGGCTTTGGCGGGCAGACCATTGGTGTACCGTGTGGACACTCAGAGCCGCTCTCTCCATCCGGTCAGTAACATTGGCAGTAATGCCTTCTTCGTGAATTATATCCGGTGTATCTCCGTCGACACCGGAGTGTACCCGACACTTCGACCTGGCTGCATCTACTACACGGATTTGGGTTATATCGTAGAGTACTCTCATGATACAAAGGCCTGGGATGAGTGGGCAGTACGTGTGGATAGAATAGGAAACTACGGTATGAGAAATGAACACAAGCCATACCGTTTGGAGGATGTATTGGCCGCACACTGCAGACGGAGGGAGTTCAATGAATATTTCCTTCGGGTAATGTACGATTGGAGCGACGACGAAATATATCAGGAGGAATGAAGAACAAATTCATTCATCCTAATCTTCTTGTTGTCCATACATTACGTGCGTCTTGTATATTACAACGTTATTGGCTGCTTTTGGCTGCTGTATGCAGTTTCCCTATGTATTATACTTAGTTTTCTGATTATGCTATTGTGAATTTATCATATACTAGCTTCTAGATTTGCTACTAGATTTGCTGCCATATTGGGCAAAAAACGAGGGCCAAAAGGCATAAATAACCCCGAGAGATTTGCTACTAGATTTGCTACTAGATTTGCTGCCATATTGAAGAAAGACAGAAATAGAAGCTTCTCTAGATTTGATACTAATTTGGTGAAAAAGACAGAGAGAGAAAGAGGGGAAAAGGTGCTCTTAAAAATGCCAATTTGGGCCGAGAGAGACAAAACCCAGCTCCTGCTCACGTGCAACCAAATGCTTCTCGTCCTGTCCCACGCGGTCCCTTTCTACCAGCCCCACGCGACGTGGCCCCACGCGACGCGGCCCCACACGACGCGGCCCCACAGACGACGCGGCGCAACACGCCAACACAGAACGTCCAAATAGACGGATTCCTTCCGTCTGAGCTCCTTCTGCGGGTTTCAGACATAGGCTTGGGGAAAACTGAGGAAAAACTAAGGGGCTGGGGAAAACTGAGTACAACTAACGACCCGAGGGCACGAAAATAGAAATCCCTTTTATTTTTACTGCCCAGCCCCCGGGCGTTTTGATTGCAGTATTTTTATAATGCGAGGTTTTCCCAAGGCAAAATAAATTATACTTCGTACTATTTTTGCGAGTATGAGTCTCCGAACTTTATGTTGACCGCTGTTCTGTCAATATTTTTATCTTGGCGAGGTACTTTATACCAAGGCGAGATATTTTTGCGAGTTGTATTTGTCGACACTATGTATATGTATATTGTAACGTCTAGGAGGAAGCCCCCGAGCCCGTCGACAAAAAGATATAGAATTCCACTATCTTTATTATATTGCAGCACCGCGAGCCCGCCTCATTAAAAACCTTTTCCGGCCCCACTCGGTGCCCCGAAAAAGGAAAAGAGTGCGTCTGAAAACTCGCGGGCGTTTCAGTACATTGTATGTTTACAAAGGAGACTATATTTCGACATCTAGGCGTAAAAACGCCTGAGCTGCGCCACGTTCCAAGGATTTGGCTCGGCAATCCCCGTCTTCTTGTCTTTGATTCTGTATGCTCCTCCTTCGATTACTTCTGTGACGATGTAAGGTCCTAGCCATGGTGACTCGAGTTTTTCATGACTTTTTTGATTGAGTCGTAAGACCAGGTCACCAACTTGGAATGATCTTGGCCGCAATCGTCGACTATGGTAGTTTTTCAGGTCCTGTTGATATTTGGCGACTCGTGATAGGACTTCGTCTCGAGCTTCATCAAGTGCGTCGACATCATCCTCCAAAGCTTTTCTCGAAGTTTCTTCATCATATTCTGTAACTCTTGGAGAGTCATGCTCTATTTCTATCGGCAGGACTGCCTCAGCTCCATGGACCAGAAAGAACGGCGTCTCCTGTGTCGCCGTATTTGGTGTTGTTCGAATACTCCACAACACGCTTGGCAACTCCTCCGGCCAAGTATGCCGAGCTTTTTCCAATGGTCCTAACAGGCGCTTCTTGATACCGTTGCAGATGATGCCGTTGGCCTTCTCGACTTGACCGTTGGTCTGTGGATGTGCAACAGACGCAAAACTCAATTTGATGCCCACTTCTGCGCAATATGCCTTGAATTCCTTGGACGTAAAATTGCTGTCGTTGTCTGTGACGATGCTGTGAGGGACTCCAAATCGAAAGACGATGCTTTTCACGAACTTAATCGCCGATGCGCCGTCCGGTGAATTTATCGGTTTTGCTTCTATCCACTTAGTAAATTTATCGACAGCGACAAGCATATACTCATATCCTCCTGGCGAAGCTTTGTGTAATTTTCCCACCATGTCGAGACCCCACTGAGCAAAGGGCCAAGACAATGGGATTGGCATAAGTTCTGCTGCTGGCGAGTGAGGTTTTGCCGCGAATCTTTGACACACATCGCAAGTTCGCACTATTTCCTTCGCGTCCTCGATTGCTGTTAGCCAATAAAATCCTGCTCTGAAGACTTTGGCCGCAATAGCTTGGCTGCTCGCGTGGTGCCCGCATATTCCTTCGTGTACATCTTTCAGGATGATCCTTCCTTCTTCGGGTGTGACACACCTCTGCAGTACGCCCGAGATACTTCGTTTGTACAACTCCCCTTTGACCACAGTAAAAGCTTTTGATCGTCTAATTATTCGCCTTGCTTCAACTGGATCGTCGGGTATTGTTTTCCTTAGGATGTATGATATGTAGGCTTGCATCCAAGGAACTTGCACCATCATGACTAGCTCCTGTTCCTCTTCTTCTTCCGCTAAGTCTTTGGTGGTACCCGAGGATTTCCCTTCTTTCTCCTTCTTCTTTATTTTCACTGGCTTGGTTGATCTTTCGCTTATTTCTTCCCAAAACATGCCTGGAGGGATCGCGAGACATTGTGACCCGATGTTTGCAAGAACATCGGCTTCATC